>NW_027418154.1:0-220702 GCF_009905375.1 Apium graveolens
TATGGTGGAAAGTGACTCTTTGTAGGTGCAAGTGACTCTAATATGGTGAGAATGACTAACTGGTTAATTAGAACCAAAATGTGGACCATATTGAATTGTATGAATATGGGACTAAAGAGGTGGTAAAAGGATTTCTAATTGCATGTACATGATGTTAACCATGTAAATTGTACCAATATATGATGGCAAGTGATTCTTATAAGGTGCAAAGTGACTCTAATATGGTGAGAAGTCACTTACTGATTGATTAGAGCCAAAATGTGGGCCCAAATTGACTTGTAGAAAGGGTGGCAAGAGGTCGTTAAAGGATGTCTATATTGCATTACGGTGATGTTAATATGTTAATGTATCAATATATGGGGCAAGTGACTCTTATAGGGTTAAAGGTACTCTAATATGGTGAACAGTGACGTTACATGGTTGATTAGAGCCAAAATGTGGAACAAAATTAACTTGTATGAAGTGGCATTAATAGGTGGTAAGAAGGATGTCAAATTGGATGTATATGATGTTAACATGTCAATGTTGCATATATGGTGGAAAGTGACTCTTATAGGGTGCAAAGTGACTCTAATATGGTGAGAAGTGACTAACATGGGTTAATTAGAACCAAAATGTGGACCAAAATTGACTTGTATGAATATGACACTAAGAGGTGGTAAAAGGATTTCTAATTGCATGTACATGATGTTAACATGTTAATTGTACCAATATATGATGGCAAGTGACTTTATAAGGTGCAAAGTGACTCTAATATGGTGTGAGAAGTCACTTACATGATTGATTAGAGCCAAAATGTGGCCCAAAATTGACTTGTAGGAAAGGGGTACCAAGAGGTGGTTAAAGGATGTCTAATTGCATTACGTGATGTTAACATGTTAATTGTATCAATATATGCGGCAAGTGATTCTTATAGGGTGTAAAGGTACTCTAATATGGTGAACAGTGACTTACATGGCTTGATTAGAGCCAAAATGTGCAACAAAATTAACTTGTATGAAAGTGGCATTAATAGTTGGTAAAAGGATGTCAAATTGGATGTATATGATGTTAACATATCAATTGTTGCATATGTGGTGGAAAGTGACTCTTATAGGGTGCAAAGTGACTCTAATATGGTGAAAAGTGACTAACATGGTTAATTAGAACCAAAATGTGGACCAAACTTGACTTGTATGAATATGGCACTAAGAGGTGGGAAAGGATTTCTAATTGCATGTACATGATATTAACATGTTAATTGTACCAATATATGATGGCAAGTGACTCTTATAAGGTGTAAAGTGACTCCAATATGGTGAGAAGTCACTTACATGATTGATTAGAGCCAAAATGTGGCCCAAAATTGACTTGTAGGAAAGGGGTACCAAGAGGTGGTTAAAGGATGTCTAATTGCATTTACGTGATGTTAACATGTTAATTGTATCAATATATGGGGCAAGAGTGTAAAGGTACTCTAATATGGTAAACAGTGACTTACATGGTTGATTAGAGCGAAAATATGGAACAAAATTAACTTGTATGAAAGTGGCATTAATAGGTGGTAAATGGATGTCAAATTGGATGTATATGATGTTAACATGTCAATTGTTGCATATATGGTGGAAAGTGACTCTTATAGGCTGCAAAGTGACTCTATTATGGTGAGAAGTGACTAACATGGTTAATTAGAACCAAAATGTGGACCAAAATTGACTTGTATGAATATGGGACTAAGAGGTGGTAAAAGGATTTCTAATTGCATTTACATGATGTTAACATGTTAATGGTACCTATATAGGATGGCAAGTGACTCTTATAAGGTGCAAAGTGACTCTAATATGGTGCGAAGTCATTTACATAATTGATTAGAGCCAAAATGTGGCCCGAAATTGACTTGTACGAAAGGGGTACCAAGAGGTGGTTAAAGGACGTCTAATTGCATGTACATGATGTTAACATGTTAATTATATCAATATTTGGTGGCAAGTGACTCTTATAGGGTGCAAAGTGACTCTAATATGGTGAAAAGTGACTAACATGGTTAATTAGAACCAAAATGTGGACCAAACTTGACTTGTATGAATATGGCACTAAGAGGTGGGAAAGGATTTCTAATTGCATGTACATGATGTTAACATGTTAATTGTACCAATATATGATGGCTAGTGACTCTTATAAGGTGCAAAGTGACTCTAATATGGTGAGAAGTCACTTACATGATTGATTAGAGCCAAAATGTGGCCCAAAATTGACTTGTAGGAAAGGGGCACCAAGAGGTGTTTAAAGGATGTCTAATTGCATTTACGTGATGTTAATATGTTAATTGTATCAATATATGGGGCAAGTGACTCTTATAGGGTGTAAAGGTACTCTAATATGGTGAACAGTGACTTACATGGCTGATTAGAGCCAAAATGTGGAACAAAATTAACTTGTATGAAAGTGGCATTAATAGGTGGTAAAAGGATGTCAAATGGATGTATGTGATGTTAACATCTCAGTTTGCTTGGTTATACGTGGGAGTAGTTTTATATTTGATATGGAGAGAAAGAAACAACAGGATTCATCATAATGGTGGTAGTTGCCATGTTGATAGTTTGATTGTATCTGTCAAAAGAATGGTTAGGGAAAAGGCTTCCACTTTAGCCTCCTTAAAAAAGGAAATCAGTAGGGATCCCACCCTTGTTACATTTCTTTACTAATAGGCGGTTTTTAGTTTGTTGTATCTCTGGTTGCTTGTATTAGCTCTTTGACTCTTCTACCTGTGCTTCTGATCCCAACCTTGTCTGGGTCAGTTTTTCCGCGGGGTATGCCCCCAGATTTTGTTCCTTTTCTTTCTTTTATAATCAGTCATTTAGCAAAAAACAAAAACATGTCAATTGTTGCATATATGGTGGAAAGTGACTCTTATAGGGTGCAAAGTGACTCTAATATGGTGAGAAGTGACTAACATGGTTAATTAGAACCAAAATGTGGACCAAAATTGACTTGTATGAATACGGGACTAAGAGGTGGTAAAAAGATTTCTAATTGCATGTACATGATGTTAACATGTAAATTGTACCAATATATGATGGCAAGTGATTCTTATAAGGTGCAAAGTGACTCTAATATGGTGAGAAGTCACTTGCATGATTGATTAGAGCCAAAATGTGGCCCAAAATTGACTTGTAGGAAAAGGGTACCAAGAGGTGGTTAAAGGATGTCTAATTGCATTACGTGATGTTAATATGTTAATTGTATCAATATATGGGGCAAGTGACTCGTATAGGGTGTAAAGGTACTCTAATATGGTGAAAAGTGACTTACATGGTTGATTAGAGCCAAAATGTGGAACAAAATTAACTTGTATGAAAGTGGCATTAATAGGTGGTAAAAGGATGTCAAATTGGATGTATATGATGTTAACATGTCAATTGTTGCATATATGGTGGAAAGTGACTCTTATAGGGTGCAAAGTGACTCTAATATGGTGAGAAGTGACTAACATGGTTAATTAGAACCAAAATGTGGACCAAAATTGACTTGTATGAATATGGCACTAAGAGGTGGTAAAAGGATTTCTAATTGCATGTACATGATGTTAACATGTTAATTGTACCTATATATGATGGCAAGTGACTCTTATAAGGTGCAAAGTGACTCTAATATGGTGAGAAGTCACTTACATAATTGATTAGAGCCAAAATGTGGCCCAAAATTGACTTGTAGGAAAGGGGTACCAAGAGGTGGTTAAAGGATGTCTAATTGTATTTACGTGATGTTAACATGTTAATTGTATCAATATATGGGGCGAGAGACTTATATAGGGTGTAAAGGTACTCTAATATGGTGAATAGTGACATACATGGTTGATTAGAGTCAAAATGTGGAACAAAATTAACTTGTATGAAAGTGGCATTAATAGGTGGTAAAAGGATATCAAATTGGATGTATATGATGTTAACATGTCAATTGTTGCATATATTGTGGAAAGTGACTCTTATAGGGTGCAAAGTGACTCTAATATGGTGAGAAGTGACTAACATGGTTAATTAGAACCAAAATGTGGACCAATATTGAATTGTATGAATATGGGACTAAGAGGTGGTAAAAGGATTTCTAATTGCATGTACATGATGTTAACATGTAAATTGTACCAATATATGATGGCAAGTGATTCTTATAAGGTGCAAAGTGACTCTAATATGGTGAGAAGTCACTTACATGATTGATTAGAGCCAAAATGTGGCCCAAAATTGACTTGTAGGAAAAGGGTGGCAAGAGGTCGTTAAAGGATGTCTAATTGCATTACGTGATGTTAATATGTTAATTGTATCAATATATGGGGCAAGTGACTCTTATAGGGTGTAAAGGTACTCTAATATGGTGAACAGTGACTTACATGGTTGATTAGAGCCAAAATGTGGAACAAAATTAACTTGTATGAAAGTGGCATTAATAGGTGGTAAAAGGATGTCAAATTGGATGTATATGATGTTAACATGTCAATTGTTGCATATATGGTGGAAAGTGACTCTTATAGGGTGCAAAGTGACTCTAATATGGTGAGAAGTGACTAACATGGGTTAATTAGAACCAAAATGTGGACCAAAATTGACTTGTATGAATATGACACTAAGAGGTGGTAAAAGGATTTCTAATTGCATGTACATGATGTTAACATGTTAATTGTACCAATATATGATGGCAAGTGACTTTTATAAGGTGCAAAGTGACTCTAATATGGTGTGAGAAGTCACTTACATGATTGATTAGAGCCAAAATGTGGCCCAAAATTGACTTGTAGGAAAGGGGTACCAAGAGGTGGTTAAAGGATGTCTAATTGCATTTACGTGATGTTAACATGTTAATTGTATCAATATATGCGGCAAGTGATTCTTATAGGGTGTAAAGGTACTCTAATATGGTGAACAGTGACTTACATGGTTGATTAGAGCCAAAATGTGCAACAAAATTAACTTGTATGAAAGTGGCATTAATAGGTGGTAAAAGGATGTCAAATTGGATGTATATGATGTTAACATATCAATTGTTGCATATGTGGTGGAAAGTGACTCTTATAGGGTGCAAAGTGACTCTAATATGGTGAAAAGTGACTAACATGGTTAATTAGAACCAAAATGTGGACCAAACTTGACTTGTATGAATATGGCACTAAGAGGTGGGAAAGGATTTCTAATTGCATGTACATGATATTAACATGTTAATTGTACCAATATATGATGGCAAGTGACTCTTATAAGGTGTAAAGTGACTCCAATATGGTGAGAAGTCACTTACATGATTGATTAGAGCCAAAATGTGGCCCAAAATTGACTTGTAGGAAAGGGGTACCAAGAGGTGGTTAAAGGATGTCTAATTGCATTTACGTGATGTTAACATGTTAATTGTATCAATATATGGGGCAAGAGTGTAAAGGTACTCTAATATGGTAAACAGTGACTTACATGGTTGATTAGAGCGAAAATATGGAACAAAATTAACTTGTATGAAAGTGGCATTAATAGGTGGTAAATGGATGTCAAATTGGATGTATATGATGTTAACATGTCAATTGTTGCATATATGGTGGAAAGTGACTCTTATAGGCTGCAAAGTGACTCTAATATGGTGAGAAGTGACTAACATGGTTAATTAGAACCAAAATGTGGACCAAAATTGACTTGTATGAATATGGGACTAAGAGGTGGTAAAAGGATTTCTAATTGCATTTACATGATGTTAACATGTTAATGGTACCTATATATGATGGCAAGTGACTCTTATAAGGTGCAAAGTGACTCTAATATGGTGAGAAGTCACTTACATAATTGATTAGAGCCAAAATGTGGCCCGAAATTGACTTGTACGAAAGGGGTACCAAGAGGTGGTTAAAGGACATCTAATTGCATGTACATGATGTTAACATGTTAATTATATCAATATTTGGTGGCAAGTGACTCTTATAGGGTGCAAAGTGACTCTAATATGGTGAAAAGTGACTAACATGGTTAATTAGAACCAAAATGTGGACCAAACTTGACTTGTATGAATATGGCACTAAGAGGTGGGAAAGGATTTCTAATTGCATGTACATGATGTTAACATGTTAATTGTACCAATATATGATGGCTAGTGACTCTTATAAGGTGCAAAGTGACTCTAATATGGTGAGAAGTCACTTACATGATTGATTAGAGCCAAAATGTGGCCCAAAATTGACTTGTAGGAAAGGGGCACCAAGAGGTGTTTAAAGGATGTCTAATTGCATTTACGTGATGTTAATATGTTAATTGTATCAATATATGGGGCAAGTGACTCTTATAGGGTGTAAAGGTACTCTAATATGGTGAACAGTGACTTACATGGCTGATTAGAGCCAAAATGTGGAACAAAATTAACTTGTATGAAAGTGGCATTAATAGGTGGTAAAAGGATGTCAAATTGGATGTATGTGATGTTAACATCTCAGTTTGCTTGGTTATACGTGGGAGTAGTTTTATATTTGATATGGAGAGAAAGAAACAACAGGATTCATCATAATGGTGGTAGTTGCCATGTTGATAGTTTGATTGTATCTGTCAAAAGAATGGTTAGGGAAAAGGCTTCCACTTTAGCCTCCTTAAAAAAGGAAATCAGTAGGGATCCCACCCTTGTTACATTTCTTTACTAATAGGCGGTTTTTAGTTTGTTGTATCTCTGGTTGCTTGTATTAGCTCTTTGACTCTTCTACCTGTGCTTCTGATCCCAACCTTGTCTGGGTCAGTTTTTCCGCGGGGTATGCCCCCAGATTTTGTTCCCTTTCTTTCTTTTATAATCAGTCATTTAGCAAAAAAAAAAAACATGTCAATTGTTGCATATATGGTGGAAAGTGACTCTTATAGGGTGCAAAGTGACTCTAATATGGTGAGAAGTGACTAACATGGTTAATTAGAACCAAAATGTGGACCAAAATTGACTTGTATGAATACGGGACTAAGAGGTGGTAAAAAGATTTCTAATTGCATGTACATGATGTTAACATGTAAACTGTACCAATATATGATGGCAAGTGATTCTTATAAGGTGCAAAGTGACTCTAATATGGTGAGAAGTCACTTGCATGATTGATTAGAGCCAAAATGTGGCCCAAAATTGACTTGTAGGAAAAGGGTACCAAGAGGTGGTTAAAGGATGTCTAATTGCATTACGTGATGTTAATATGTTAATTGTATCAATATATGGGGCAAGTGACTCGTATAGGGTGTAAAGGTACTCTAATATGGTAAAAAGTGACTTACATGGTTGATTAGAGCCAAAATGTGGAACAAAATTAACTTGTATGAAAGTGGCATTAATAGGTGGTAAAAGGATGTCAAATTGGATGTATATGATGTTAACATGTCAATTGTTGCATATATGGTGGAAAGTGACTCTTATAGGGTGCAAAGTGACTCTAATATGGTGAGAAGTGACTAACATGGTTAATTAGAACCAAAATGTGGACCAAAATTGACTTGTATGAATATGGCACTAAGAGGTGGTAAAAGGATTTCTAATTGCATGTACATGATGTTAACATGTTAATTGTACCTATATATGATGGCAAGTGACTCTTATAAGGTGCAAAGTGACTCTAATATGGTGAGAAGTCACTTACATAATTGATTAGAGCCAAAATGTGGCCCAAATTGACTTGTAGGAAAGGGGTACCAAGAGGTGGTTAAAGGATGTCTAATTGTATTTACGTGATGTTAACATGTTAATTGTATCAATATATGGGGCAAGAGACTTATATAGGGTGTAAAGGTACTCTAATATGGTGAATAGTGACATACATGGTTGATTAGAGTCAAAATGTGGAACAAAATTAACTTGTATGAAAGTGGCATTAATAGGTGGTAAAAGGATATCAAATTGGATGTATATGATGTTAACATGTCAATTGTTGCATATATTGTGGAAAGTGACTCTTATAGGGTGCAAAGTGACTCTAATATGGTGAGAAGTGACTAACATGGTTAATTAGAACCAAAATGTGGACCAAAATTGACTTGTATGAATATGGCACTAAGAGGTGGTAAAAGGATTTCTAATTGCATGTACATGATGTTAACATGTTAATTATACCAATATATGATGGAAAGTGACTCTTATAAGGTGCAAAGTGACTCTAATATGGTGAGAAGTCACTTACATGATTGATTAGAGCCAAAATGTGGCCCAAAATTGACTTTAGGAAAGAGGTAGGAAGAGGTGGTTATAGGATGTCTAATTGCATTTACGTGATGTTAACATGTTAATTGTATCAATATATGGGGCAAGAGACTTATATAGGGTGTAAAGGTACTCTAATATGGTGAACAGTGACTTACATGGTTGATTAGAGCCGAAATGTGGAACAAAATTAACTTGTATGAAAGTGGCATTAATAGGTGGTAAAAGGATATCAAATTGGATGTATATGATGTTAACATGTCAATTGTTGCATATATGGTGGAAAGTGACTCTTATAGTGTGCAATGTGACTCTAATATGGTGAAAAGTGACTAACATGGTTAATTAGAACCAAAATGTGGACCAAACTTGACTTGTATGAATATGGTAGTAAGAGGTGGGAAAGGATTTCTAATTGCATGTACATGATGTTAACTTGTTAATTGTACCAATATATGATGGCAAGTGACTCTTATAAGGTGCAAAGTGAATCTAATATGGTGAGAAGTCACTTACATGATTGATTAGAGCCAAAATGTGGCCCAAAATTGACTTGTAGGAAAGGAGTACCAAGAGGTGGTTAAACGATGCCTAATTGCATTTACGTGATGTTAACATGTTAATTGTATCAATATATGGGGCAAGTGACTCTTATAGGGTGTAAAGGTACTCTAATATGGTGAACAGTGACTTACATGGTTGATTAGAGCCAAAATGTGCAACAAAATTAACTTGTATGAAAGTGGCATTAATAGGTGGTAAAAGGATATCAAATTGGATGTATATGATGTTAACATGTCAATTGTTGCATATATGGTGGAAAGTGACTCTTATAGGGTGCAAAGTGACTCTAATATGGTGAGAAGTGACTAACATGGTTAATTAGAACCAAAATGTGGAACTAAATTTACTTGTATGAATGGGACTAAGAGGTGGTAAAAGGATTTCTAATTGCATGTACATGATGTTAACATGTAAATTGTACCAATATATGATGGCAAGTGATTCTTATAAGGTGCAAAGTGACTCTAATATGGTGAGAAGTCACTTACATGATTGATTAGAGCCAAAATGTGGCCCAAAATTGACTTGTAGGAAAGGGTACCCAGAGGTGGTTAAAGGATGTCTAATTGCATTACGTGATGTTAATATGTTAATTGTATCAATATATGGGGCAAGTGACTCTTATAGGGTGTAAAGGTACTCTAATATGGTGAACAGTGACTTACATGGTTGATTAGAGCCAAAATGTGGAACAAAATTAACTTGTATGAAAGTGGCATTAATAGGTGGTAAAAGGATATCAAATTGGATGTATATGATGTTAACATGTCAATTGTTGCATATATGGTGGAAAGTGACTCTTATAGTGTGCAAAGTGACTCTAATATGGTGAAAAGTGACTAACATGGTTAATTAGAACCAAAATGTGGACCAAACTTGACTTGTATGAATATAGCACTAAGAGGTGGGAAAGGATTTCTAATTGCATGTACATGACGTTAACATGTTAATTGTACCAATATATGATGGCAAGTGACCCTTATAAGGTGTAAAGTGACTCCAATATGGTGAGAAGTCACTTACATGATTGATTAGAGCGAAAATGTGGCCCAAAATTGACTTGTTGGAATGGGGTACCAAGAGGTGGTTAAAGGATGTCTAATTGTATTTACGTGATGTTAACATGTTAATTGTATCAATATATGGGGCAAGTGACTCATATAGGGTGTAAAGGTACTCTAATATGGTGAACAGTGACTTACATGGTTGATTAGAGCCAAAATGTGAAACAAAATTAACTTGTATGAAAGTGGCATTAATAGGTGGTAAAAGGATGTCAAATTGGATGTATATGATGTTAACATGTCAATTGTTGCATATATGGTGGAAAGTGACTCTTATAGGGTGCAAAGTGACTCTAATATGGTGAGAAGTGACTAACATGGTTAATTAGAACCAAAATGTGGACCAAAATTGACTTGTATGAATATGGCACTAAGAGGTGGTAAAAGGATTTCTAATTGCATGTACATGATGTTAACATGTTAATTATACCAATATATGATGGCAAGTGACTCTTATAAGGTGCAAAGTGACTCTAATATGGTGAGAAGTCACTTACATGATTGATTAGAGCCAAAATGTGGCCCAAAATTGACTTTTAGGAAAGAGGTAGCAAGAGGTGGTTAAAGGATGTCTAATTGCATTTACGTGATGTTAACATGTTAATTGTATCAATATATGGGGCAAGAGACTTATATAGGGTGTAAAGGTACTCTAATATGGTGAACAGTGACTTACATGGTTGATTAGAGCCAAAATGTGGAACAAAATTAACTTGTATGAAAGTGGCATTAATAGGTGGTAAAAGGATATCAAATTGGATGTATATGATGTTAACATGTCAATTGTTGCATATATGGTGGAAAGTGACTCTTATAGTGTGCAATGTGACTCTAATATGGTGAAAAGTGACTAACATGGTTAATTAGAACCAAAATGTGGACCAAACTTGACTTGTATGAATATGGTACTAAGAGGTGGGAAAGGATTTCTAATTGCATGTACATGATGTTAACATGTTAATTGTACCAATATATGATGGCAAGTGACTCTTATAAGGTGCAAAGTGAATCTAATATGGTGAGAAGTCACTTACATGATTGATTAGAGCCAAAATGTGGCCCAAAATTGACTTGTAGGAAAGGGGTACCAAGAGGTGGTTAAACGATGCCTAATTGCATTTACTTGATGTTAACATGTTAATTGTATCAATATATGGGGCAAGTGACTCTTATAGGGTGTAAAGGTACTCTAATATGGTGAACAGTGACTTACATGGTTGATTAGAGCCAAAATGTGCAACAAAATTAACTTGTATGAAAGTGGCATTAATAGGTGGTAAAAAGGATATCAAATTGGATGTATATGATGTTAACATGTCAATTGTTGCATATATGGTGGAAAGTGACTCATATAGGGTGCAAAGTGACTCTAATATGGTGAGAAGTGACTAACATGGTTAATTAGAACCAAAATGTGGAACTAAATTGACTTGTATGAATGGGACTAAGAGGTGGTAAAAGGATTTCTAATTGCATGTACATGATGTTAACATGTAAATTGTACCAATATATGATGGCAAGTGATTCTTATAAGGTGCAAAGTGACTCTAATATGGTGAGAAGTCACTTACATGATTGATTAGAGCCAAAATGTGGCCCAAAATTGACTTGTAGGAAAAGGGTACCCAGAGGTGGTTAAAGGATGTCTAATTGCATTACGTGATGTTAATATGTTAATTGTATCAATATATGGGGCAAGTGACTCTTATAGGGTGTAAAGGTACTCTAATATGGTGAACAGTGACTTACATGGTTGATTAGAGCCAAAATGTGGAACAAAATTAACTTGTATGAAAGTGGCATTAATAGGTGGTAAAAGGATATCAAATTGGATGTATATGATGTTAACATGTCAATAGTTGCATATATGGTGGAAAGTGACTCTTATAGTGTGCAAAGTGACTCTAATATGGTGAAAAGTGACTAACATGGTTAATTAGAACCACAATGTGGACCAAACTTGACTTGTATGAATATGGCACTAAGAGGTGGGAAAGGATTTCTAATTGCATGTACATGACGTTAACATGTTAATTGTACCAATATATGATGGCAAGTGACTCTTATAAGGTGTAAAGTGACTCCAATATGGTGAGAAGTCACTTACATGATTGATTAGAGCGAAAATGTGGCCCAAAATTGACTTGTAGGAATGGGGTACCAAGAGGTGGTTAAAGGATGTCTAATTGTATTTACGTGATGTTAACATGTTAATTGTATCAATATATGGGGCAAGTGACTCATATAGGGTGTAAAGGTACTCTAATATGGTGAACAGTGACTTACATGGTTGATTAGAGCCAAAATGTGGAACAAAATTAACTTGTATGAAAGTGGCATTAATAGGTGGTGAAAGGATGTCAAATTGGATGTATATGATGTTAACATGTCAATTGTTGCGTATATGGTGGAAAGTGACTCTTATAGGGTGCAAAGTGACTCTAATATGGTGAGAAGTGACTAACATGGTTAATTAGAACCAAAATGTGGACCAAAATTGACTTATATGAATATGGCACTAAGAGGTGGTAAAAGGATTTCTAATTGCATGTACATGATGTTAACATGTTAATTGTACCAATATATGATGGCAAGTGACTCTTATAAGGTGCAAAGTGACTCTAATATGGTGAGAAGTCACTTACATGATTGATTAGAGCCAAAATGTGGCCCAAAATTGTCTTGTACGAAAGGGGTACCAAGAGGTGGTTAAAGGATGTCTAATTGCATGTACATGATGTTAACATGTTAATTATATCAATATTTGGTGGCAAGTGACTCTTATAGGGTGCAAAGTGACTCTAATATGGTGAAAAGTGACAAACATGGTTAATTAGAACCAAAATATGGACCAAAATTGACTTGTATGAATATGGCACTAAGAGGTGGTAAAAAGATTTCTAATTGCATGTACATGATTTTAACATGTTAATTGTACCAATATATGATGGCAAGTGACTCTTATAAGGTGCAAAGTGACTCTAATATGGTGAGAAGTCACTTACATGATTGACAAGAGCCAAAATGTGGCCCAAAATTGACTTGTAGGAAAGGGGTACAAAGAGGTGGTTAAAGGATGTATAATTGCATTTACGTTATGTCAATAGGTTAATTGAATCAATATATGGGGCAAGTGACTCTTATAGGGTGTAAAGGTACTCTAATATGGTGAACAATGACTTACATGGATGATTAGGGCCAAAATGTGGAACAAAATTAACTTGTATAAAACTGGCATTAATAGGTGGTAAAAGATGTCAAATTGGATGTATATGATGTTAACATGTCAATTGTTGAATATATGGTGGAAAATGACTCTTATAGGGTGCAAAGTGACTCTAATATGGTGAGAAGTGACTAACATGGTTAGAACCAAAATGTGGATCAAAATTGACTTGTATGAATATGGCACTAAGAGGTGTAAAAGGATTTTTAATTGCATGTACATGATGTTAACATGTTAATTGTACCAATATATGATGGCAAGTGACTCTTATAAGGTGCAAAGTGACTATGGTTAAATAGAACCAAAATGTGGACCAAAATTGACTTGTATGAATATGGCACTAAGAGGTGGTAAAAGGATTTCTAATTGCATGTACATGATGTTAACATGTTAATTGTACCAATATATGGTGGCAAGTGACTCTTATAAGGTGCAAAGTGACTCTAATATGGTGAGAAGTCACTTACATAATTGATTAGAGCCAAAATGTGGCCCAAAATTGACTTGTACGAAAGGGGTACCAAGAGGTGGTTAAAGGATGTCTAATTGCATTTACGTGATGTTAACATGTTAATTATATCAATATTTGGTGATGTCTAATTGCATGTACATGATGTTAACATGTTAATTATATCAATATTTGGTGGCAAGTGACTCTTATAGGGTGAAAAGGGACTCTAATATGGTGAAAAGTGACTCACATGGTTAATTAGAACCAAAATGTGGACCAAAATTGACTTGTATGAATATGGCACTAAGAGGTGGTAAAAGGATTTCTAATTGCATGTACATGATGTTCACATGTTAATTGTACCAATATATGATGGCAAGTGACTCTTATAAGGTGCAAAGTGACTCTAATATGGTGAGAAGTCACTTACATAATTGATTAGAGCCAAAATGTGGCCCAAAATTGACGTGTACGAAATGGGTACCAAGAGGTGGTTAAAGGATGTCTAATTGCATGTACATGATGTTAACATGTTAATTATATAGATATTTGGTGGCAAGTAACTCTTATAGGGTGCAAAGTGACTATAATATGGTGAAAAGTGACTAACATGGTTAATTAGAACCAAAATGTGGACCAAAATTGACTTGTATGAATATGGCACTAAGAGGTAGTAAAAGGATTTCTAATTGCATGTAAATGATGTTATTATGTTAATTGTACCAATATATGATGGCAAGTGACTCTTATAACAAAGTGACTCTAATATGGTGAGAAGTCACTTACATGATTGATTAGAGCCAAAATGTGGCCCAAAATTGACTTGTAGGAAAGGGGTACCAAGAGGTGGTTAAAGGATGTCTAATTGCATTTACGTGATGTTAATATGTTAATTGTATCAATATATGGGGTAAGTGACTCTTATAGGGTGTAAATGTACTCTAATATGGTGAATTACTTACATGATTGATTAGAGGCAAAATGTGGAACAAAATTAACTTGTATGAAAGTGGCATTAATAGGTGATAAAAGGATGTCAATTGGATGTATATGATGTTAACATGTCAATTGTTGCATATATGGTGGAAAGTGACTCTTATAGGGTGCAAAGTGACTCTAATATGGTGAGAAGTGACTAACATGGTTAATTAGAACCAAAATGTGGACCAAAATTGACTGGTATGAATATGGCACTAAGAGGTGTAAAAGGATTTTTAATTGCATGTACATGATGTTAACATGTTAATTGTAGCAATATATGATGGCAAGTGACTCTTATAAGGTGTAAAGTTGATTGATTAGAGCCAAAATCTGGCCCAAAATTGACTTGTAGGAAAGGGGTACCAAGAGGTGGTTAAAGGATGTCTAATTGTATTTACGTGATTTAACATGTTAATTGTATCAATATATGGGGCAAGTGACTCATATAGGGTGTAAAGGTACTCTAATATGGTGAACAGTGACTTACATGGTTAATTAGAGCCAAGATGTGGAACAAAATTAACTTGTATGAAAGTGGCATTAATAGGTGGTAAAAGGATGTCAAATTGGATGTATATGATGTTAACATGTCAATTGTTGCATATATGGTGGAAAGTGACTCTTATAGGGTGCAAAGTGACTCTAATATGGTGAAAAGTGACTAACATGGTTAATTAGAACCAAAATGTGGACCAAAATTGACTTGTATGAATATGGCACTAATAGGTGGGAAAGAATTTCTAATTGCATGTACATGATGTTAACATGTTAATTGTACCAATATATGGTGGCAAGTAACTCTTATAAGGTGTAAAGTGACTCCAATATGGTGAGAAGTCACTTACATGATTGATTAGAGCCAAAATGTGACCCAAAATTGACTTGTAGGAAAGGGGTACCAAGAGGTGGTTAAAGGATGTCTAATTGAATTTACGTGATGTTAACATGTTAATTGTACCAATATATGATGGCAAGTGAATCTTATAAGGTGCAAAGTAACTCTAATATGGTGAGAAGTCACTTACATGATTGATTAGAGCCAAAATATGGCCAAAAATTGACATGTAGGAAAGGGGTACCAAGAGGTGGTTAAAGGATATCTAATTGAATTTACGTGATGTTAACATGTTAATTGTACCAATATATGATGGCAAGTGAATCTTATAAGGTGCAAAGTGACTCTAATATGGTGAGAAGTCACTTACATGATTGATTAGAGCCAAAATATGGCCAAAAATTGACTTGTAGGAAAGGGGAACCAAGAGGTGGTTAAAGGATATCTAATTGCATTTACGTGATGTTAATATGTTAATTGTATCAATATATGTTACAAGTGACTCTTATAGGGTATAAAGGTACTCTAATATGGTGAACAATGACTTACATGGTTGATTAGAGCCAAAATGTCGAACAAAATTAACTTGTATGAAACTGGCATTAATAGGTGGTAAAAGGATTTCAAATTGGATGTATATGATGTTAACATGTCAATTGTTGCATATATGGTGGAAAGTGACTCTTATAGGGTGCAAAGTTACTCTAATATGGTGAAAAGTGACTAACATGGTTAATTAGAACCAAAATGTAGACCAAAATTGACTTGTATGAATATGGCACTAAGAGGTGGGAAAGGATTTCTAATTGCATGTACATGATGTTAACATGTTAATTGTACCAATATATGGTGGCAAGTGACTCTTATAAAGTGTAAAGTGACTCCAATATGGTGAGAAGTCACTTACATGATTGATTAGAGCCAAAATGTGGCCCAAAATTGACTTGTAGGAAAGGGGTACCAAGAGGTGGTTAAAGGATGTCTAATTGCATTTACGTGATGTTAACATGTTAATTGTATCAATATATGGGGCAAGTGACTCTTATAGGGTGGTACTCTAATATGGTGAACAGTGACTTACATGGTTGATTAGAGCCAAAATATGGAATAAAATTAACTTGTATGAAAGTGCATTAATAGGTGGTAAAAGGATGTCAAATTGGATGTATATGATGTTAACATGTCAATTGTTGCATATATGGTGGAAAGTGACTCTTATAGGGTGCAAATTGACTCTAATATGGTGAGAAGTGACTAACATGGTTAATTAGAACCAAAATGTGGACCAAAATTGACTTGTATGAATATGGGACTAAGAGGTGGTAAAAGGATTTCTAATTGCATGTACATGATGTTAACATGTTAATTGTACCTATATATGATGGCAAGTGACTCTTATAAGGTGCAAAGTGACTCTAATATGGTGAGAAGTCACTTACATAATTGATTAGAGCCAAAATGTGGCCCAAAATTGACTTGTAGGAAAGGGGTACCAAGAGGTGGTTAAAGGATGTCTAATTGTATTTACGTGATGTTAACATGTTAATTGTATCAATATATGGGGCAAGTGACTCTTATAGGGTGTAAAGGTACTCTAATATGGTGAACAGTGACTTACATGGTTGATTAGAGCCAAAATGTGGAACAAAATTAACTTGTATGAAACTGGCATTAATAGGTGGTAAAAGGATTTCAAATTGGATGTATATGATGTTAACATGTCAATTGTTGCATATATGGTGGAAAGTGACTCTTATAGGGTGCAAAGTTACTCTAATATGGTGAAAAGTGACTAACATGGTTAATTTGAACCAAAATGTGGACCAAAATTGACTTGTATGAATATGGCACTAAGAGGTGGGAAAGGATTTCTAATTGCATGTACATGATGTTAACATGTTAATTGTATCAATATATGGTGGCAAGTGACTCTTATAAGGTGTAAAGTGACTCCAATATGGTGAGAAGTCACTTACATGATTGATTTAGGCCAAAATGTGGCCCAAAATTGACTTGTAGAAAGGGGTACCAAGAGGTGGTTAAAGGATGTGTAATTGCATTTACGTGATGTTAAGATGTTAATTGTATCAATATATGGGGCAAGTGACTCTTATAGGGTGTAAAGGTACTCTAATATGGTGAACAGTGACTTACATGGTTGATTAGAGCCAAAATATGGAATAAAATTAACTTGTATGAAAGTGGCATTAATAGGTGGTAAAAGGATGTCAAATTGGATGTATATGATGTTAACATGTCAATTGTTGCATATATGGTGGAAAGTGACTCTTATAGGGTGCAAAGTGACTCTAATATGGTGAGAAGTGACTAACATGGTTAATTAGAACCAAAATGTGGACCAAAATTGACTTGTATGAATATGGGACTAAGAGGTGGTAAAAGGATTTCTAATTGCATGTACATGATGTTAACATGTTAATTGTACCTATATATGATGGCAAGTGACTCTTATAAGGTGCAAAGTGACTCTAATATGGTGAGAAGTCACTTACATAATTGATTAGAGCCAAAATGTGGCCCAAAATTGACTTGTAGGAAAGGGGTACCAAGAGGTGGTTAAAGGATGTCTTATTGTATTTACGTGATGTTAACATGTTAATTGTATCAATATATGGGGCAAGTGACTCTTATAGGGTGTAAAGGTACTCTAATATGGTGAACAGTGACTTACATGGTTGATTAGAGCCAAAATGTGGAACAAAATTAACTTGTATGAAACTGGCATTAATAGGTGGTAAAAGGATTTCAAATTGGATGTATATGATGTTAACATGTCAATTGTTGCATATATGGTGGAAAGTGACTCTTATAGGGTGCAAAGTTACTCTAATATGGTGAAAAGTGACTAACATGGTTAATTAGAACCAAAATGTGGACCAAAATTGACTTGTATGAATATGGCACTAAGAGGTGGGAAAGGATTTCTAATTGCATGTACATGATGTTAACATGTTAATTGTACCAATATATGGTGGCAAGTGACTCTTATAAGGTGTAAAGTGACTCCAATATGGTGAGAAGTCACTTACATGATTGATTAGAGCCAAAATGTGGCCCAAAATTGACTTGTAGGAAAGGGGTACCAAGAGGTGGTTAAAGGATGTCTAATTGCATTTACGTGATGTTAACATGTTAATTGTATCAATATATGGGGCAAGAGACTCTTATAGGGTGTAAAGGTACTCTAATATGGTGAACAGTGACTTACATGGTTGATTAGAGCCAAAATATGGAATAAAATTAACTTGTATGAAAGTGGCATTAATAGGTGGTAAAAGGATGTCAAATTGGATGTATATGATGTTAACATGTCAATTGTTGCATATATGGTGGAAAGTGACTCTTATAGGGTGCAAAGTGACTCTAATATGGTGAGAAGTGACTAACAGTGGTTAATTAGAACCAAAATGTGGACCAAAATTGACTTGTATGAATATGGGACTAAGAGGTGGTAAAAGGATTTCTAATTGCATGTACATGATGTTAACATGTTAATTGTACCTATATATGATGGCAAGTGACTCTTATAAGGTGCAAAGTGACTCTAATATGGTGAGAAGTCACTTACATAATTGTACCTATATGATGGCAAGTGACTCTTATAAGGTGCAAAGTGACTCTAATATGGTGAGAAGTCACTTACATAATTGATTAGAGCCAAAATGTGGCCCAAAATTGACTTGTAGGAAAGGGGTACCAAGAGGTGGTTAAAGGATTTCTAATTGAATTTACGTGATGTTAACATGTTAATTGTACCAATATATGTTGGCAAGTGAATCTTATAAGGTGCAAAGTGACTCTAATATGGTGAGAAGTCACTTACATGATTGATTAGAGCCAAAATGTGGCCCAAAATTGACTTGTAGGAAAGGTGTACCAAGAGGTGGTTAAAGGATGTCTAATTGTATTTACGTGATGTTAACATGTTAATTGTATCAATATATGGGGCAAGTGACTCTTATAGGGTGTAAAGGTACTCTAATATGGTGAACAGTGACTTACATGGTTGATTAGAGCCAAAATGTGGAACAAAATTAACTTGTATGAAACTGGCATTAATAGGTGGTAAAAGGATTTCAAATTGGATGTATATGATGTTAACATGTCAATTGTTGCATATATGGTGGAAAGTGACTCTTATAGGGTGCAAAGTTACTCTAATATGGTGAAAAGTGACTAACATGGTTAATTAGAACCAAAATGTGGACCAAAATTGACTTGTATGAATATGGCACTAAGAGGTGGGAAAGGATTTCTAATTGCATGTACATGATGTTAACATGTTAATTGTACCAATATATGGTGGCAAGTGACTCTTATAAGGTGTAAAGTGACTCCAATATGGTGAGAAGTCACTTACATGATTGATTAGAGCCAAAATGTGGCCCAAAATTGACTTGTAGGAAAGGGGTACCAAGAGGTGGTTAAAGGATGTCTAATTGCATTTACGTGATGTTAACATGTTAATTGTATCAATATATGGGGCAAGTGACTCTTATAGGGTGTAAAGGTACTCTAATATGGTGAACAGTGACTTACATGGTTGATTAGAGCCAAAATATGGAATAAAATTAACTTGTATGAAAGTGGCATTAATAGGTGGTAAAAGGATGTCAAATTGGATGTATATGATGTTAACATGTCAATTGTTGCATATATGGTGGAAAGTGACTCTTATAGGGTGCAAAGTGACTCTAATATGGTGAGAAGTGACTAACATGGTTAATTAGAACCAAAATGTGGACCAAAATTGACTTGTATGAATATGGGACTAAGAGGTGGTAAAAGGATTTCTAATTGCATGTACATGATGTTAACATGTTAATTGTACCTATATATGATGGCAAGTGACTCTTATAAGGTGCAAAGTGACTCTAATATGGTGAGAAGTCACTTACATAATTGATTAGAGCCAAAATGTGGCCCAAAATTGACTTGTAGGAAAGGGGTACCAAGAGGTGGTTAAAGGATGTCTAATTGAATTTACGTGATGTTAACATGTTAATTGTACCAATATATGTTGGCAAGTGAATCTTATAAGGTGCAAAGTGACTCTAATATGGTGAGAAGTCACTTACATGATTGATTAGAGCCAAAATATGGCCAAAAATTGACTTGTAGGAAAGGGGTACCAAGAGGTGGTTAAAGGATGTCTAATTGCATTTACGTGATGTTAATATGTTAATTGTATCAATATATGTTGCAAGTGACTCTTATAGGGTATAAAGGTACTCTAATATGGTGAACAATGACTTATTAGAGCCAAAATGTGGAACAAAATTAACTTGTATGAAACTGACATTAATAGGTGGTAAAAGGATGTCAAATTGGATGTATATGATGTTAAATGTCAATTATTGCATATATGGTGTAAAGTGACTCTTATAGGGTGCAAAGTGACTCTAATATGGTGAGAAGTAACTAACATGGTTAATTAGAACCAAAATGTGGACCAAAATTGACTTGTATGAATATGGCACTAAGAGGAGGTAAAAGGATTTTTAATTGCATGTACATGATGTTAACATGTTAATTGTACCAATATATGATGGCAAGTGACTCTTATAAGGTGCAAAGTGACTCTAATATGGTGAGAAGTCACTTACATGATTGATTAGAGCCAAAATGTGGCCCAAAATTGACTTGTAGGAAAGGGGTACCAAGAGGTGGTTAAAGGATGTCTAATTGTATTTACGTGATGTTAACATGTTAATTGTATCAATATATGGGGCAAGTGACTCTTATAGGGTGTAAAGGTACTCTAATATGGTGAACAGTGACTTACATGGTTGATTAGAGCCAAAATGTGGAACAAAATTAACTTGTATGAAACTGGCATTAATAGGTGGTAAAAGGATTTCAAATTGGATGTATATGATGTTAACATGTCAATTGTTGCATATATGGTGGAAAGTGACTCTTATAGGGTGCAAAGTTACTCTAATATGGTGAAAAGTGACTAACATGGTTAATTAGAACCAAAATGTGGACCAAAATTGACTTGTATGAATATGGCACTAAGAGGTGGGAAAGGATTTCTAATTGCATGTACATGATGTTAACATGTTAATTGTACCAATATATGGTGGCAAGTGACTCTTATAAGGTGTAAAGTGACTCCAATATGGTGAGAAGTCACTTACATGATTGATTAGAGCCAAAATGTGGCCCAAAATTGACTTGTAGGAAAGGGGTACCAAGAGGTGGTTAAAGGATGTCTAATTACATTTACGTGATGTTAACATGTTAATTGTATCAATATATGGGGCAAGTGACTCTTATAGGGTGTAAAGGTACTCTAATATGGTGAACAGTGACTTACATGGTTGATTAGAGCCAAAATATGGAATAAAATTAACTTGTATGAAAGTGGCATTAATAGGTGGTAAAAGGATGTCAAATTGGATGTATATGATGTTAACATGTCAATTGTTGCATATATGGTGGAAAGTGACTCTTATAGGGTGCAAAGTGACTCTAATATGATGAGAAGTGACTAACATGGTTAATTAGAACCAAAATGTGGACCAAAATTGACTTGTATGAATATGGGACTAAGAGCTGGTAAAAGGATTTCTAATTGCATGTACATGATGTTAACATGTTAATTGTACCTATATATGATGGCAAGTGACTCTTATAAGGTGCAAAGTGACTCTAATATGGTGAGAAGTCACTTACATAATTGATTAGAGCCAAATGTGGCCCAAAATTGACTTGTAGGAAAGGGGTACCAAGAGGTGGTTAAAGGATGTCTAATTGAATTTACGTGATGTTAACATGTTAATTGTACCAATATATGTTGGCAAGTGAATCTTATAAGGTGCAAAGTGACTCTAATATGGTGAGAAGTCACTTACATGATTGATTAGAGCCAAAATATTGCCAAAAATTGACTTGTAGGAAAGGGGTACCAAGAGGTGGTTAAAGGATGTCTAATTGCATTTACGTGATGTTAATATGTTAGTTGTATCAATATATGTTGCAAGTGACTCTTATAGGGTATAAAGGTACTCTAATATGGTGAACAATGACTTATTAGAGCCAAAATGTGGAACAAAATTAACTTGTATGAAACTGGCATTAATAGGTGGTAAAAGGATGTCAAATTGGATGTATATGATGTTAACATGTCAATTATTGCATATATGGTGTAAAGTGACTCTTATAGGGTGCAAAGTGACTCTAATATGGTGAGAAGTAACTAACATGGTTAATTAGAACCAAAATGTGGACCAAAATTGACTTGTATGAATATGGCACTAAGAGGTGGGAAAGGATTTCTAATTGCATGTACATGATGTTAACATGTTAATTGTACCAATATATGGTGGCAAGTGACTCTTATAAGGTGGAAAGTGGACTCCAATATGGTGAGAAGTCACTTACATGATTGATTAGAGCCAAAATGTGGCCCAAAATTGACTTTTAGGAAAGAGGTAGGAAGAGGTGGTTAAAGGATGTCTAATTGCATTTACGTGATGTTAACATGTTATTGTATCAATATATGGGGCAAGAGACTTATATAGGGTGTAAAGGTACTCTAATATGGTGAACAGTGACTTACATGGTTGATTAGAGCCAAAAATGTGGAACAAAATTAACTTGTATGAAAGTGGCATTAATAGGTGGTAAAAGGATATCAAATTGGATGTATATGATGTTAACATGTCAATTGTTGCATATATGGTGGAAAGTGACTCTTATAGTGTGCAATGTGACTCTAATATGGTGAAAAGTGACTAACATGGTTAATTAGAACCAAAATGTGGACCAAACTTGACTTGTATGAATATGGCACTAAGAGGTGGGAAAGGATTTCTAATTGCATGTACATGATGTTAACATGTTAATTGTACCAATATATGGTGGCAAGTGACTCTTATAAGGTGTAAAGTGACTCCAATATGGTGAGAAGGTCACTTACATGATTGATTAGAGCCAAAATGTGGCCCAAATTGACTTGTAGGAAAGGGGTACCAAGAGGTGGTTAAGGATGTCTAATTGCATTTACGTGATGTTAACATGTTAATTGTATCAATATATGGGGCAAGTGACTCTTATAGGGTGTAAAGGTACTCTAATATGGTGAACAGTGACTTACATGGTTGATTAGAGCCAAAATATGGAATAAAATTAACTTGTATGAAAGTGGCATTAATAGGTGGTAAAAGGATGTCAAATTGGATGTATATGATGTTAACATGTCAATTGTTGCATATATGGTGGAAAGTGACTCTTATAGGGTGCAAAGTGACTCTAATATGGTGAGAAGTGACTAACATGGTTAATTAGAACCAAAATGTGGACCAAATTGACTTGTATGAATATGGGACTAAGAGGTGGTAAAAGGATTTCTAATTGCTTGTACATGATGTTAACATGTTAATTGTACCTATATATGATGGCAAGTGACTCTTATAAGGTGCAAAGTGACTCTAATATGGTGAGAAGTCACTTACATAATTGATTAGAGCCAAAATGTGCCTCAAAATTGACTTGTAGGAAAGGGGTACCAAGAGGTGGTTAAAGGATGGTCTAATTGAATTTACGTGATGTTAACATGTTAATTGTACCATATATGTTGGCAAGTGAATCTTATAAGGTGCAAAGTGACTCTAATATGGTGAGAAGTCACTTACATGATTGATTAGAGCCAAAATATGGCCAAAAATTGACTTGTAGGAAAGGGGTACCAGAGGTGGTTAAAGGATGTCTAATTGCATTTACGTGATGTTAATATGTTAATTGTATCAATATATGTTGCAAGTGACTCTTATAGGGTATAAAGGTACTCTAATATGTGAACAATGACTTATTAGAGCCAAAATGTGGAACAAAATTAACTTGTATGAAACTGGCATTAATAGGTGGTAAAAGGATGTCAAATTGGATGTATATGATGTTAACATGTCAATTATTGCATATATGGTGTAAAGTGACTCTTATAGGGTGCAAAGTGACTCTAATATGGTGAGAAGTGAACTAACATGGTTAATTAGAACCAAAATGTGGACCAAATTGACTTGTATGAATTGGCACTAAGAGGTAGGTAAAAGGATTTCTAATTGCATGTATATGATGTTAACATGTTAATTGTACCAATATATGATGGCAAGTGACTCTTATAAGGTGCAAAGTGACTCTAATATGGTGAGAAGTCACTTACATGATTGATTAGAGCCAAAATGTGGCCCAAAATTGACTTGTAGGAAAGGGGTACCAAGAGGTGGTTAAAGGATGTCTAATTGCATTTACGTGATGTTAACATGTTAATTGTATCAATATATGGGGCAAGTGACTCTTATAGGGTGTAAAGATACTCTAATATGGTGAACAGTGACTTACATGGTTGATTAGAGCCAAAATGTGGAACAAAATTAACTTGTATGAAACTGGCATTAATAGGTGGTAAAAGGATTTCAAATTGGATGTATATGATGTTAACATGTCAATTGTTGCATATATGGTGGAAAGTGACTCTTATAGGGTGCAAAGTTACTCTAATATGGTGAAAAGTGACTAACATGGTTAATTAGAACCAAAATGTGGACCAAAATTGACCTTGTATGAATATGGCACTAAGAGGTGGGAAAGGATTTCTAATTGCATGTACATGATGTTAACATGTTAATTGTACCAATATATGGTGGCAAGTGACTCTTATAAGGTGTAAAGTGACTCCAATATGGTGAGAAGTCACTTACATGATTGATTAGAGCCAAAATGTGGCCCAAAATTGACTTGTAGGAAAGGGGGTACCAAGAGGTGGTTAAAGGATGTCTAATTACTTTACGTGATGTTAACATGTTAATTGTATCAATATATGGGGCAAGTGACTCTTATAGGGTGGTAAAGGTACTCTAATATGGTGAACAGTGACTTACATGGTTGATTAGAGCCAAAATATGGAATAAAATTAACTTGTATGAAAGTGGCATTAATAGGTGGTAAAAGGATGTCAATTGGATGTATATGATGTTAACATGTCAATTGTTGCATGTATGGTGGAAAGTGACTCTTATAGGGTGCAAAGTGACTCTAATATGGTGAGAAGTGACTAACATGGTTAATTAGAACCAAAATTAGGACCAAAATTGACTTGTATGAATATGGAACTAAGAGGTGGTAAAAGGATTTCTAATTGCATGTACATGATGTTAACATTTTAATTATACCAATATATGATGGCAAGTGACTCTTATAAGGTGCAAAGTGACTCTAATATGGTGAGAAGTCACTTACATAATTGATTAGAGCCAAAATGTGGCCCAAAATTGACTTGTAGGAAAGGGGTACAAGAGGTGGTTGAAGGATGTCAAATTGCATTTACGTGATGTTAACATGTTAATTGTACAATATATGTTGGCAAGTGATCTTATAAGGTGCAAAGTGACTCTAATATGGTGAGAAGTCACTTACATGATTGATTAGAGCCAAATATTGCCAAAAATTGACCTTGTAGGAAAGGGGTACCAAGAGGTGGTTAAAGGATGTCTAATTGCATTTACGTGATGTTAATATGTTAGTTGTATCAATATATGTTGCAAGTGACTCTTATAGGGTATAAAGGTACTCTATATGGTGAACAATGACTTATTAGAGCCAAAATGTGGAACAAAATTAACTTGTATGAAACTGGCATTAATAGGTGGTAAAAGGATGTCAAATTGGATGTATATGATGTTAAACATGTCAATTATTGCATATATGGTGTAAAGTGACTCTTATAGGGTGCAAAGTGACTCTAATATGGTGAGAAGTAACTAACATGGTTAATTAGAACCAAAATGTGGGACCAAAATGACTTGTATAAATATGGCACTAAGAGGAGCGTAAAAGGATTTTTAATTGCATGTACATGATGTAACATGTTAATTGTACCAATATATGATGGCAAGTGACTCTTATAAGGTGCAAAGTGACTCTAATATGGTGAGAAGTCACTTACATGATTGATTAGAGCCAAAATGTGGCCCAAAATTGACTTGTAGGAAAGGGGTACCAAGAGGTGGTTAAAGGATGTCTAATTGTATTTACGTGATGTTAACATGTTAATTGTATCAATATATGGGGCAAGTGACTCTTATAGGGTGTAAAGGTACTCTAATATGGTGAACAGTGACTTACATGGTTGATTAGAGCCAAAATGTGGAACAAAATTAACTTGTATGAAACTGCATTAATAGGTGGTAAAAGGATTTCAAATTGGATGTATATGATGTTAACATGTCAATTGTTGCATATATGGTGGAAAGTGACTCTTATAGGGTGCAAAGTTACTCTAATATGGTGAAAAGTGACTAACATGGTTAATTAGAACCAAAATGTGGACCAAACTTGACTTGTATGAATATGGCACTAAGAGGTGGGAAAGGATTTCTAATTGCATGTACATGATGTTAACATGTTAATTGTACCAATATATGGTGGCAAGTGACTCTTATAAGGTGTAAAGTGACTCCAATATGGTGAGAAGTCACTTACATGATTGATTAGAGCCAAAATGTGGCCCAAAATTGACTTGTAGGAAAGGGGTACCAAGAGGTGGTTAAAGGATGTCTAATTGCATTTACGTGATGTTAACATGTTAATTGTATCAATATATGGGGCAAGTGACTCTTATAGGGTGTAAGGTACTCTAATATGGTGAACAGTGACTTACATGGTTGATTAGAGCCAAAATATGGAATAAAATTAACTTGTATGAAAGTGGCATTAATAGGTGGTAAAAGGATGTCAAATTGGATGTATATGATGTTAACATGTCAATTGTTGCATATATGGTGGAAAGTGACTCTTATAGGGTGCAAAGTGACTCTAATATGGTGAGAAGTGACTAACATGGTTAATTAGAACCAAAATGTGGACCAAAATTGACTTGTATGAATATGGGACTAAGAGGTGGTAAAAGGATTTCTAATTGCTTGTACATGATGTTAACATGTTAATTGTACCTATATATGATGGCAAGTGACTCTTATAAGGTGCAAAGTGACTCTAATATGGTGAGAAGTCACTTACATAATTGATTAGAGCCAAAATGTGCCTCAAAATTGACTTGTAGGAAAGGGGTACCAAGAGGTGGTTAAAGGATGTCTAATTGAATTTACGTGATGTTAACATGTTAATTGTACCAATATATGTTGGCAAGTGAATCTTATAAGGTGCAAAGTGACTCTAATATGGTGAGAAGTCACTTACATGATTGATTAGAGCCAAAATATGGCCAAAAATTGACTTGTAGGAAAGGGGTACCAAGAGGTGGTTAAAGGATGTCTAATTGCATTTACGTGATGTTAATATGTTAATTGTATCACTATATGTTGCAAGTGACTCTTATAGGGTATAAAGGTACTCTAATATGGTGAACAATGACTTATTAGAGCCAAAATGTGGAACAAATTAACTTGTATGAAACTGGCATTAATAGGTGGTAAAGGATGTCAAATTGGATGTATATGATGTTAACATGTCAATTATTGCATATATGGTGTAAAGTGACTCTTATAGGGTGCAAAGTGACTCTAATATGGTGAGAAGTAACTAACATGGTTAATTAGAACCAAAATGTGGACCAAAATTGACTTTGTATGAATATGGCACTAAGAGGAGGTAAAAGGATTTTTAATTGCATGTACATGATGTTAACATGTTAATTGTACCAATATATGATGGCAAGTGACCTCTTATAAGGTGCAAAGTGACTCTAATATGGTGAGAAGTCACTTACATGATTGATTAGAGCCAAAATGTGGCCCAAAATTGACTTGTAGGAAAGGGGGTACCAAGAGGTGGTTAAAGGATGTCTAATTGTATTTACGTGATGTTAACATGTTAATTGTATCAATATATGGGGCAAGTGACTCTTATAGGGTGTAAAGGTACTCTAATATGGTGAACAGTGACTTACATGGTTGATTAGAGCCAAAATGTGGAACAAAATTAACTTGTATGAAACTGGCATTAATAGGTGGTAAAAGGATTTCAAATTGGATGTATATGATGTTAACATGTCAATTGTTGCATATATGGTGGAAAGTGACTCTTATAGGGTGCAAAGTTACTCTAATATGGGTGAAAAGTGACTAACATGGTTAATTAGAACCAAAATGTGGACCAAATTGACTTGTATGAATATGGCACTAAGAGGTGGGAAAGGATTTCTAATTGCATATACATGATGTTAACATGTTAATTGTACCAATATATGGTGGCAAGTGACTCTTATAAGGTGTAAAGTGACTCCAATATGGTGAGAAGTCACTTACATGATTGATTAGAGCCAAAATGTGGCCCAAAATTGACTTGTAGGAAAGGGGTACCAAGAGGTGGTTAAAGGATGTCTAATTACATTTACGTGATGTTAACATGTTAATTGTATCAATATATGGGGCAAGTGACTCTTATAGGGTGTAAAGGTACTCTAATATGGTGAACAGTGACTTACATGGTTGATTAGAGCCCAAATATGGAATAAAATTAACTTGTATGAAAGTGGCATTAATAGGTGGTAAAAGGATGTCAAATTGGATGTATATGATGTTAACATGTCAATTGTTGCATATATGGTGGAAAGTGACTCTTATAGGGTGCAAAGTGACTCTAATATGATGAGAAGTGACTAACATGGTTAATTAGAACCAAAATGTGGACCAAAATTGACTTGTATGAATATGGGACTAAGAGGTGGTAAAAGGATTTCTAATTGCATGTACATGATGTTAACATGTTAATTGTACCTATATATGATGGCAAGTGACTCTTATAAGGTGCAAAGTGACTCTAATATGGTGAGAAGTCACTTACATAATTGATTAGAGCCAAAATGTGGCCCAAAATTGACTTGTAGGAAAGGGGTACCAAGAGGTGGTTAAAGGATGTCTAATTGAATTTACGTGATGTTAACATGTTAATTGTACCAATATATGTTGGCAAGTGAATCTTATAAGGTGCAAAGTGACTCTAATATGGTGAGAAGTCACTTACATGATTGATTAGAGCCAAAATATTGCCAAAAATTGACTTGTAGGAAAGGGGTACCAAGAGGTGGTTAAAGGATGTCTAATTGCATTTACGTGATGTTAATATGTTAGTTGTATCAATATATGTTGCAAGTGACTCTTATAGGGTATAAAGGTACTCTAATATGGTGAACAATGACTTATTAGAGCCAAAATGTGGAACAAAATTAACTTGTATGAAACTGGCATTAATAGGTGGTAAAAGGATGTCAAATTGGATGTATATGATGTTAACATGTCAATTATTGCATATATGGTGTAAAGTGACTCTTATAGGGTGCAAAGTGACTCTAATATGGTGAGAAGTAACTAACATGGTTAATTAGAACCAAAATGTGGACCAAAATTGACTTGTATAAATATGGCACTAAGAGGAGGTAAAAGGATTTTTAATTGCATGTACATGATGTTAACATGTTAATTGTACCAATATATGATGGCAAGTGACTCTTATAAGGTGCAAAGTGACTCTAATATGGTGAGAAGTCACTTACATGATTGATTAGAGCCAAAATGTGGCCCAAAATTGACTTGTAGGAAAGGGGTACCAAGAGGTGGTTAAAGGATGTCTAATTGTATTTACGTGATGTTAACATGTTAATTGTATCAATATATGGGGCAAGTGACTCTTATAGGGTGTAAAGGTACTCTAATATGGTGAACAGTGACTTACATGGTTGATTAGAGCCAAAATGTGGAACAAAATTAACTTGTATGAAACTGGCATTAATAGGTGGTAAAAGGATTTCAAATTGGATGTATATGATGTTAACATGTCAATTGTTGCATATATGGTGGAAAGTGACTCTTATAGGGTGCAAAGTTACTCTAATATGGTGAAAAGTGACTAACATGGTTAATTAGAACCAAAATGTGGACCAAAATTGACTTGTATGAATATGGCACTAAGAGGTGGGAAAGGATTTCTAATTGCATGTACATGATGATGTTAACATGTTAATTGTACCAATATATGGTGGCAAGTGACTCTTATAAGGTGTAAAGTGACTCCAATATGGTGAGAAGTCACTTACATGATTGATTAGAGCCAAAATGTGGCCCAAAATTGACTTGTAGGAAAGGGGTACCAAGAGGTGGTTAAAGGATGTCTAATTGCATTTACGTGATGTTAACATGTTAATTGTATCAATATATGGGGCAAGTGACTCTTATAGGGTGTAAAGGTACTCTAATATGGTGAACAGTGACTTACATGGTTGATTAGAGCCAAAATATGGAATAAAATTAACTTGTATGAAAGTGGCATTAATAGGTGGTAAAAGGATGTCAAATTGGATGTATATGATGTTAACATGTCAATTGTTGCAATATGGTGGAAAGTGACTTTTATAGGGTGCAAAGTGACTCTAATATGGTGAGAAGTGACTAACATGGTTAATTAGAACCAAAATGTGGACCAAAATTGACTTGTATGAATATGGGACTAAGAGGTGGTAAAAGGATTTCTAATTGCATGTACATGATGTTAACATGTTAATTGTACCTATATATGATGGCAAGTGACTCTTATAAGGTGCAAAGTGACTCTAATATGGTGAGAAGTCACTTACATAATTGATTAGAGCCAAAATGTGGCCCAAAATTGACTTGTAGGAAAGGCGTACCAAGAGGTGGTTAAAGGATGTCTAATTGAATTTACGTGATGTTAACATGTTAATTGTACCAATATATGATGGCAAGTGAATCTTATAAGGTGCAAAGTGACTCTAATATGGTGAGAAGTCACTTACATGATTGATTAGAGCCAAAATATGGCCAAAAATTGACTTGTAGGAAAGGGGTACCAAGAGGTGGTTAAAGGATGTCTAATTGCATTTACGTGATGTTAATATGTTAATTGTATCAATATATGTTGCAAGTGACTCTTATAGGGTATAAAGGTACTCTAATATGGTGAACAATGACTTACATGGTTGATTAAAGCCAAAATGTGGAACAAAATTAACTTGTATGAAACTGGCATTAATAGGTGGTAAAAGGATGTCAAATTGGATGTATATGATGTTAACATGTCAATTATTGCATATATGGTGTAAAGTGACTCTTATAGGGTGCAAAGTGACTCTAATATGGTGAGAAGTAACTACATGGTTAATTAGAACCAAGATGTGGACCAAAATTGACTTGTATGAATATGGCACTAAGAGGTGGTAAAAGGATTTTTAATTGCATGTACATGATGTTAACATGTTAATTGTACCAATATATGATGGCAAGTGACTCTTATAAGGTGCAAAGTGACTCTAATATGGTGCGAAGTCACTTACATGATTGATTAGAGCCAAAATGTGGCCCAAAATTGACTTGTAGGAAAGGGGTACCAAGAGGTGGTTAAAGGATGTCTAATTGTATTTACGTGATGTTAACATGTTAATTGTATCAATATATGGGGCAAGTGACTCTTATAGGGTGTAAAGGTACTCTAATATGGTGAACAGTGACTTACATGGTTGATTAGAGCCAAAATGTGGAACAAAATTAACTTGTATGAAACTGGCATTAATAGGTGGTAAAAGGATATCAAATTGGATGTATATGATGTTAACATGTCAATTGTTGCATATATTGTGGAAAGTGACTCTTATAGGGTGCAAAGTGACTCTAATATGGTGAGAAGTGACTAACATGGTTAATTAGAACCAAAATGTGGACCAAAATTGACTTGTATGAATATGGCACTAAGAGGTGGTAAAAGGATTTCTAATTGCATGTACATGATGTTAACATGTTAATTATACCAATATATGATGGCAAGTGACTCTTATAAGGTGCAAAGTGACTCTAATATGGTGAGAAGTCACTTACATGATTGATTAGAGCCAAAATGTGGCCCAAAATTGACTTTTAGGAAAGAGGTAGGAAGAGGTGGTTAAAGGATGTCTAATTGCATTTACGTGATGTTAACATGTTAATTGTATCAATATATGGGGCAAGAGACTTATATAGGGTGTAAAGGTACTCTAATATGGTGAACAGTGACTTACATGGTTGATTAGAGCCAAAATGTGGAACAAAATTAACTTGTATGAAAGTGGCATTAATAGGTGGTAAAAGGATATCAAATTGGATGTATATGATGTTAACATGTCAATTGTTGCATATATGGTGGAAAGTGACTCTTATAGTGTGCAATGTGACTCTAATATGGTGAAAAGTGACTAACATGGTTAATTAGAACCAAAATGTGGACCAAACTTGACTTGTATGAATATGGTACTAAGAGGTGGGAAAGGATTTCTAATTGCATGTACATGATGTTAACTTGTTAATTGTACCAATATATGATGGCAAGTGACTCTTATAAGGTGCAAAGTGAATCTAATATGGTGAGAAGTCACTTACATGATTGATTAGAGCCAAAATGTGGCCCAAAATTGACTTGTAGGAAAGGGGTACCAAGAGGTGGTTAAACGATGCCTAATTGCATTTACGTGATGTTAACATGTTAATTGTATCAATATATGGGGCAAGTGACTCTTATAGGGTGTAAAGGTACTCTAATATGGTGAACAGTGACTTACATGGTTGATTAGAGCCAAATGTGCAACAAAATTAACTTGTATGAAAGTGGCATTAATAGGTGGTAAAAGGATATGAAATTGGATGTATATGATGTTAACATGTCAATTGTTGCATATATGGTGGAAAGTGACTCTTATAGGGTGCAAAGTGACTCTAATATGGTGAGAAGTGACTAACATGGTTAATTAGAACCAAAATGTGGAACTAAAATTTACTTGTATGAATGGGACCTAAGAGGTGGTAAAAGGATTTCTAATTGCATGTACATGATGTTAACATGTAAATTGTACCAATATATGATGGCAAGTGATTCTTATAAGGTGCAAAGTGACTCTAATATGGTGAGAAGTCACTTACATGATTGATTAGAGCCAAAATGTGGCCCAAAATTGACTTGTAGGAAAGGGTACCCAGAGGTGGTTAAAGGATGTCTAATTGCATTACGTGATGTTAATATGTTAATTGTATCAATATATGGGGCAAGTGACTCTTATAGGGTGTAAAGGTACTCTAATATGGTGAACAGTGACTACATGGTTGATTAGAGCCAAAATATGGAACAAAATTAACTTGTATGAAAGTGGCATTAATAGGTGGTAAAAGGATATCAAATTGGATGTATATGATGTTAACATGTCAATTGTTGCATATATGGTGGAAAGTGACTCTTATAGTGTGCAAAGTGACTCTAATATGGTGAAAAGTGACTAACATGGTTAATTAGAACCAAAATGTGGACCAAAATTGACTTGTATGAATATGGCACTAAGAGGTGGGAAAGGATTTCTAATTGCATGTACATGACTGTTAACATGTTAATTGTACCAATATATGATGGCAAGTGACTCTTATAAGGTGTAAAGTGACTCCAATATGGTGAGAAGTCACTTACATGATTGATTAGAGCGAAAATGTGGCCCAAAATTGACTTGTAGGAAAGGGGTACCAAGAGGTGGTTAAAGGATGTCTAATTGTATTTACGTGATGTTAACATGTTAATTGTATCAATATATGGGGCAAGTGACTCCTTATAGGGTGTAAAGGTACTCTAATATGGTGAACAGTGACTTACATGGTTGATTAGAGCCAAAATGTGAAACAAAATTAACTTGTATGAAAGCTGGCATTAATAGGTGGTAAAAGGATTTCAAATTGGATGTATATGATGTTAACATGTCAATTGTTGCATATATGGTGGAAAGTGACTCTTATAGGGTGCAAAGTGACTCTAATATGGTGAGAAAGTGACTAACATGGTTAATTAGAACCAAATGTGGACCAAAATTGACTTGTATGAATATGGCACTAAGAGGTGGTAAAAGGATTTCTAATTGCATGTACATGATGTTAACATGTTAATTATACCAATATATGATGGCAAGTGACTCTTATAAGGTGCAAAGTGACTCTAATATGGTGAGAAGTCACTTACATGATTGATTAGAGCCAAAATGTGGCCCAAAATTGACTTTTAGGAAAGAGGTAGCAAGAGGTGGTTAAAGGATGTCTAATTGCATTTACGTTGATGTTAACATGTTAATTGTATCAATATATGGGGCAAGTGACTCTTATAGGGTGTAAAGGTACTCTAATATGGTGAACAGTGACTTACATGGTTGATTAGAGCCAAAATGTGGAACAAAATTAACTTGTATGAAACTGGCATTAATAGGTGGTAAAAGGATATCAAATTGGATGTATATGATGTTAACATGTCAATTGTTGCATTATATTGTGGAAAGTGACTCTTATAGGGTGCAAAGTGACTCTAATATGGTGAGAAGTGACTAACATGGTTAATTAGAACCAAAATGTGGACCAAAATTGACTTGTATGAATATGGCACTAAGAGGTGGTAAAGGATTTCTAATTGCATGTACATGATGTTAACATGTTAATTATACCAATATATGATGGCAAGTGACTCTTATAAGGTGCAAGTGACTCTAATATGGTGAGAAGTCACTTACATGATTGATTAGAGCCAAAATGTGGCCCAAAATTGACTTTTAGGAAAGAGGTAGGAAGAGGTGGTTAAAGGATGTCTAATTGCATTTACGTGATGTTAACATGTTAATGTATCAATATATGGGGCAAGAGACTTATATAGGGTGTAAAGGTACTCTAATATGGTGAACAGTGACTTACATGGTTGATTAGAGCCAAAATGTGGAACAAAATTAACTTGTATGAAAGTGGCATTAATAGGTGGTAAAAGGATATCAAATTGGATGTATATGATGTTAACATGTCAATTGTTGCATATATGGTGGAAAGTGACTCTTATAGTGTGCAATGTGACTCTAATATGGTGAAAAGTGACTAACATGGTTAATTAGAACCAAAATGTGGACCAAACTTGACTTGTATGAATATGGCACTAAGAGGTGGGAAAGGATTTCTAATTGCATGTACATGATGTTAACATGTTAATTGTACCAATATATGGTGGCAAGTGACTCTTATAAGGTGTAAAGTGACTCCAATATGGTGAGAAGTCACTTACATGATTGATTAGAGCCAAAATGTGGCCCAAAATTGACTTGTAGGAAAGGGGTACCAAGAGGTGGTTAAAGGATGTCTAATTGCATTTACGTGATGTTAACATGTTAATTGTATCAATATATGGGGCAAGTGACTCTTATAGGGTGTAAAGGTACTCTAATATGGTGAACAGTGACTTACATGGTTGATTAGAGCCAAAATATGGAATAAAATTAACTTGTATGAAGTGGCATTAATAGGTGGTAAAAGGATGTCAAATTGGATGTATATGATGTTAACATGTCAATTGTTGCATATATGGTGGAAAGTGACTCTTATAGGGTGCAAAGTGACTCTAATATGGTGAGAAGTGACTAACATGGTTAATTAGAACCAAAATGTGGACCAAAATTGACTTGTATGAATATGGGACTAAGAGGTGGTAAAAGGATTTCTAATTGCTTGTACATGATGTTAACATGTTAATTGTACCTATATATGATGGCAAGTGACTCTTATAAGGTGCAAAGTGACTCTAATATGGTGAGAAGTCACTTACATAATTGATTAGAGCCAAATGTGCCTCAAAATTGACTTGTAGGAAAGGGGTACCAAGAGGTGGTTAAAGGATGTCTAATTGAATTTACGTGATGTTAACATGTTAATTGTACCAATATATGTTGGCAAGTGAATCTTATAAGGTGCAAAGTGACTCTAATATGGTGAGAAGTCACTTACATGATTGATTAGAGCCAAAATATGGCCAAAAATTGACTTGTAGGAAAGGGGTACCAAGAGGTGGTTAAAGGATGTCTAATTGCATTTACGTGATGTTAATATGTTAATTGTATCAATATATGTTGCAAGTGACTCTTATAGGGTATAAAGGTACTCTAATATGGTGAACAATGACTTATTAGAGCCAAAATGTGGAACAAAATTAACTTGTATGAAACTGGCATTAATAGGTGGTAAAAGGATGTCAAATTGGATGTATATGATGTTAACATGTCAATTATTGCATATATGGTGTAAAGTGACTCTTATAGGGTGCAAAGTGACTCTAATATGGTGAGAAGTAACTAACATGGTTAATTAGAACCAAAATGTGGACCAAAATTGACTTGTATGAATATGGCACTAAGAGGAGGTAAAAGGATTTTTAATTGCATGTACATGATGTTAACATGTTAATTGTACCAATATATGATGGCAAGTGACTCTTATAAGGTGCAAAGTGACTCTAATATGGTGAGAAGTCACTTACATGATTGATTAGAGCCAAAATGTGGCCCAAAATTGACTTGTAGGAAAGGGGTACCAAGAGGTGGTTAAGGATGTCTAATTGTATTACGTGATGTTAACATGTTAATTGTATCAATATATGGGGCAAGTGACTCTTATAGGGTGTAAAGGTACTCTAATATGGTGAACAGTGACTTACATGGTTGATTAGAGCCAAAATGTGGAACAAAATTAACTTGTATGAAACTGGCATTAATAGGTGGTAAAAGGATTTCAAATTGGATGTATATGATGTTAACATGTCAATTGTTGCATATATGGTGGAAAGTGACTCTTATAGGGTGCAAAGTTACTCTAATATGGTGAAAAGTGACTAACATGGTTAATTAGAACCAAAATGTGGACCAAAATTGACTTGTATGAATATGGCACTAAGAGGTGGGAAAGGATTTCTAATTGCATATACATGATGTTAACATGTTAATTGTACCAATATATGGTGGCAAGTGACTCTTATAAGGTGTAAAGTGACTCCAATATGGTGAGAAGTCACTTACATGATTGATTAGAGCCAAAATGTGGCCCAAAATTGACTTGTAGGAAAGGGGTACCAAGAGGTGGTTAAAGGATGTCTAATTACATTTACGTGATGTTAACATGTTAATTGTATCAATATATGGGGCAAGTGACTCTTATAGGGTGTAAAGGTACTCTAATATGGTGAACAGTGACTTACATGGTTGATTAGAGCCAAAATATGGAATAAAATTAACTTGTATGAAAGTGGCATTAATAGGTGGTAAAAGGATGTCAAATTGGATGTATATGATGTTAACATGTCAATTGTTGCATATATGGTGGAAAGTGACTCTTATAGGGTGCAAAGTGACTCTAATATGATGAGAAGTGACTAACATGGTTAATTAGAACCAAAATGTGGACCAAAATTGACTTGTATGAATATGGGACTAAGAGGTGGTAAAAGGATTTCTAATTGCATGTACATGATGTTAACATGTTAATTGTACCTATATATGATGGCAAGTGACTCTTATAAGGTGCAAAGTGACTCTAATATGGTGAGAAGTCACTTACATAATTGATTAGAGCCAAAATGTGGCCCAAAATTGACTTGTAGGAAAGGGGTACCAAGAGGTGGTTAAAGGATGTCTAATTGAATTTACGTGATGTTAACATGTTAATTGTACCAATATATGTTGGCAAGTGAATCTTATAAGGTGCAAAGTGACTCTAATATGGTGAGAAGTCACTTACATGATTGATTAGAGCCAAAATATTGCCAAAAATTGACTTGTAGGAAAGGGGTACCAAGAGGTGGTTAAAGGATGTCTAATTGCATTTACGTGATGTTAATATGTTAGTTGTATCAATATATGTTGCAAGTGACTCTTATAGGGTATAAAGGTACTCTAATATGGTGAACAATGACTTATTAGAGCCAAAATGTGGAACAAAATTAACTTGTATGAAACTGGCATTAATAGGTGGTAAAAGGATGTCAAATTGGATGTATATGATGTTAACATGTCAATTATTGCATATATGGTGTAAAGTGACTCTTATAGGGTGCAAAGTGACTCTAATATGGTGAGAAGTAACTAACATGGTTAATTAGAACCAAAATGTGGACCAAAATTGACTTGTATAAATATGGCACTAAGAGGAGGTAAAAGGATTTTTAATTGCATGTACATGATGTTAACATGTTAATTGTACCAATATATGATGGCAAGTGACTCTTATAAGGTGCAAAGTGACTCTAATATGGTGAGAAGTCACTTACATGATTGATTAGAGCCAAAATGTGGCCCAAAATTGACTTGTAGGAAAGGGGTACCAAGAGGTGGTTAAAGGATGTCTAATTGTATTTACGTGATGTTAACATGTTAATTGTATCAATATATGGGGCAAGTGACTCTTATAGGGTGTAAAGGTACTCTAATATGGTGAACAGTGACTTACATGGTTGATTAGAGCCAAAATGTGGAACAAAATTAACTTGTATGAAACTGGCATTAATAGGTGGTAAAAGGATTTCAAATTGGATGTATATGATGTTAACATGTCAATTGTTGCATATATGGTGGAAAGTGACTCTTATAGGGTGCAAAGTTACTCTAATATGGTGAAAAGTGACTACATGGTTAATTAGAACCAAAATGTGGACCAAAATTGACTTGTATGAATATGGCACTAAGAGGTGGGAAAGGATTTCTAATTGCATTGTACATGATATGTTAACATGTTAATTGTACCAATATATGGTGGCAAGTGACTCTTATAAGGTGTAAAGTGACTCCAATATGGTGAGAAGTCACTTACATGATTGATTAGAGCCAAAATGTGGCCCAAATTGACTGTAGGAAAGGGGTACCAAGAGGTGGTTAAAGGATGTCTAATTGCATTTACGTGATGTTAACATGTTAATTGTTATCAATATATGGGGCAAGTGACTCTTATAGGGTGTAAAGGTACTCTAATATGGTGAACAGTGACTTACATGGTTGATTAGAGCCAAAATATGGAATAAAATTAACTTGTATGAAAGTGGCATTAATAGGTGGTAAAAGGATGTCAAATTGGATGTATATGATGTTACATGTCAATTGTTGCAAATATGGTGGAAGTGACTTTTATAGGGTGCAAAGTGACTCTAATATGGTGAGAAGTGACTAACATGGTTAATTAGAACCAAAATGTGGACCAAAATTGACTTGTATGAATATGGGACTAAGAGGTTGGTAAAAGGATTTCTAATTGCATGTACATGATGTTAACATGTTACTTGTACCTATATATGATGGCAAGTGACTCTTATAAGGTGCAAAGTGACTCTAATATGGTGAGAAGTCACTTACATAATTGATTAGAGCCAAAATGTGGCCCAAAATTGACTTGTAGGAAAGGCGGTACCAAGAGGTGGTTAAAGGATGTCTAATTGAATTTACGTGATGTTAACATGTTAATTGTACCAATATATGATGGCAAGTGAATCTTATAAGGTGCAAAGTGACTCTAATATGGTGAGAAGTCACTTACATGATTGATTAGAGCCAAAATATGGCCAAAAATTGACTTGTAGGAAAGGGGTACCAAGAGGTGGTTAAAGGATGTCTAATTGCATTTACGTGATGTTAATATGTTAATTGTATCAATATATGTTGCAAGTGACTCTTATAGGGTATAAAGGTACTCTAATATGGTGAACAATGACTTACATGGTTGATTAAAGCCAAAATGTGGAACAAAATTAACTTGTATGAAACTGGCATTAATAGGTGGTAAAAGGATGTCAAATTGGATGTATATGATGTTAACATGTCAATTATTGCATATATGGTGGTAAAGTGACTCTTATAGGGTGCAAAGTTGACTCTAATATGGTGAGAAGTAACTAACATGGTTAATTAGAACCAAGATGTGGACCAAAATTGACTTGTATGAATATGGCACTAAGAGGTGGTAAAAGGATTTTTAATTGCATGTACATGATGTTAACATGTTAATTGTACCAATATATGATGGCAAGTGACTCTTATAAGGTGCAAAGTGACTCTAATATGGTGCGAAGTCACTTACATGATTGATTAGAGCCAAAATGTGGCCCAAAATTGACTTGTAGGAAAGGGGTACCAAGAGGTGGTTAAAGGATGTCTAATTGTATTTACGTGATGTTAACATGTTAATTGTATCAATATATGGGGCAAGTGACTCTTATAGGGTGTAAAGGTACTCTAATATGGTGAACAGTGACTTACATGGTTGATTAGAGCCAAAATGTGGAACAAAATTAACTTGTATGAAACTGGCATTAATAGGTGGTAAAAGGATATCAAATTGGATGTATATGATGTTAACATGTCAATTGTTGCATATATTGTGGAAAGTGACTCTTATAGGGTGCAAAGTGACTCTAATATGGTGAGAAGTGACTAACATGGTTAATTAGAACCAAAATGTGGACCAAAATTGACTTGTATGAATATGGCACTAAGAGGTGGTAAAAGGATTTCTAATTGCATGTACATGATGTTAACATGTTAATTATACCAATATATGATGGCAAGTGACTCTTATAAGGTGCAAAGTGACTCTAATATGGTGAGAAGTCACTTACATGATTGATTAGAGCCAAAATGTGGCCCAAAATTGACTTTTAGGAAAGAGGTAGGAAGAGGGTGGTTAAAGGATGTCTAATTGCATTTACGTGATGTTAACATGTTAATTGTATCAATATATGGGGCAAGAGACTTATATAGGGTGTAAAGGTACTCTAATATGGTGAACAGTGACTTACATGGTTGATTAGAGCCAAAATGTGGAACAAAATTAACTTGTATGAAAGTGGCATTAATAGGTGGTAAAAGGATATCAAATTGGATGTATATGATGTTAACATGTCAATTGTTGCATATATGGTGGAAAGTGACTCTTATAGTGTGCAATGTGACTCTAATATGGTGAAAAGTGACTAACATGGTTAATTAGAACCAAAATGTGGACCAAACTTGACTTGTATGAATATGGTACTAAGAGGTGGGGAAAGGATTTCTAATTGCATGTACATGATGTTAACTTGTTAATTGTACCAATATATGATGGCAAGTGACTCTTATAAGGTGCAAAGTGAATCTAATATGGTGAGAAGTCACTTACATGATTGATTAGAGCCAAAATGTGGCCCAAAATTGACTTGTAGGAAAGGGGTACCAAGAGGTGGTTAAACGATGCCTAATTGCATTTACGTGATGTTAACATGTTAATTGTATCAATATATGGGGCAAGTGACTCTTATAGGGTGTAAAGGTACTCTAATATGGTGAACAGTGGACTTACATGGTTGATTAGAGCCAAAATGTGCAACAAAATTAACTTGTATGAAAGTGGCATTAATAGGTGGTAAAAGGATATGAAATTGGATGTATATGATGTTAACATGTCAATTGTTGCATATATGGTGGAAAGTGACTCTTATAGGGTGCAAAGTGACTCTAATATGGTGAGAAGTGACTAACATGGTTAATTAGAACCAAAATGTGGAACTAAATTTACTTGTATGAATGGACTAAGAGGTGGTAAAAGGATTTCTAATTGCATGTACATGATGTTAACATGTAAATTGTACCAATATATGATGGCAAGTGATTCTTATAAGGTGCAAAGTGACTCTAATATGGTGAGAAGTCACTTACATGATTGATTAGAGCCAAAATGTGGCCCAAAATTGACTTGTAGGAAAAGGGTACCCAGAGGTGGTTAAAGGATGTCTAATTGCATTACGTGATGTTAATATGTTAATTGTATCAATATATGGGGCAAGTGACTCTTATAGGGTGTAAAGGTACTCTAATATGGTGAACAGTGACTTACATGGTTGATTAGAGCCAAAATATGGAATAAAATTAACTTGTATGAAAGTGGCATTAATAGGTGGTAAAAGGATGTCAAATTGGATGTATATGATGTTAACATGTCAATTGTTGCATATATGGTGGAAAGTGACTCTTATAGGGTGCAAAGTGACTCTAATATGGTGAGAAGTGACTAACATGGTTAATTAGAACCAAAATGTGGACCAAAATTGACTTGTATGAATATGGGACTAAGAGGTGGTAAAAGGATTTCTAATTGCTTGTACATGATGTTAACATGTTAATTGTACCTATATATGATGGCAAGTGACTCTTATAAGGTGCAAAGTGACTCTAATATGGTGAGAAGTCACTTACATAATTGATTAGAGCCAAAATGTGCCTCAAAATTGACTTGTAGGAAAGGGGTACCAAGAGGTGGTTAAAGGATGTCTAATTGAATTTACGTGATGTTAACATGTTAATTGTACCAATATATGTTGGCAAGTGAATCTTATAAGGTGCAAAGTGACTCTAATATGGTGAGAAGTCACTTACATGATTGATTAGAGCCAAAATATGGCCAAAAATTGACTTGTAGGAAAGGGGTACCAAGAGGTGGTTAAAGGATGTCTAATTGCATTTACGTGATGTTAATATGTTAATTGTATCAATATATGTTGCAAGTGACTCTTATAGGGTATAAAGGTACTCTAATATGGTGAACAATGACTTATTAGAGCCAAAATGTGGAACAAAATTAACTTGTATGAAACTGGCATTAATAGGTGGTTAAAAGGATGTCAAATTGGATGTATATGATGTTAACATGTCAATTATTGCATATATGGTGTAAAGTGACTCTTATAGGGTGCAAAGTGACTCTAATATGGTGAGAAGTAACTAACATGGTTAATTAGAACCAAAATGTGGACCAAAATTGACTTGTATGAATATGGCACTAAGAGGAGGTAAAAGGATTTTTAATTGCATGTACATGATGTTAACATGTTAATTGTACCAATATATGATGGCAAGTGACTCTTATAAGGTGCAAAGTGACTCTAATATGGTGAGAAGTCACTTACATGATTGATTAGAGCCAAAATGTGGCCCAAAATTGACTTGTAGGAAAGGGGTACCAAGAGGTGGTTAAAGGATGTCTAATTGTATTTACGTGATGTTAACATGTTAATTGTATCAATATATGGGGCAAGTGACTCTTATAGGGTGTAAAGGTACTCTAATATGGTGAACAGTGACTTACATGGTTGATTAGAGCCAAAATGTGGAACAAAATTAACTTGTATGAAACTGGCATTAATAGGTGGTAAAAGGATTTCAAATTGGATGTATATGATGTTAACATGTCAATTGTTGCATATATGGTGGAAAGTGACTCTTATAGGGTGCAAAGTTACTCTAATATGGTGAAAAGTGACTAACATGGTTAATTAGAACCAAAATGTGGACCAAAATTGACTTGTATGAATATGGCACTAAGAGGTGGGAAAGGATTTCTAATTGCATATACATGATGTTAACATGTTAATTGTACCAATATATGGTGGCAAGTGACTCTTATAAGGTGTAAAGTGACTCCAATATGGTGAGAAGTCACTTACATGATTGATTAGAGCCAAAATGTGGCCCAAAATTGACTTGTAGGAAAGGGGTACCAAGAGGTGGTTAAAGGATGTCTAATTACATTTACGTGATGTTAACATGTTAATTGTATCAATATATGGGGCAAGTGACTCTTATAGGGTGTAAAGGGTACTCTAATATGGTGAACAGTGACTTACATGGTTGATTAGAGCCAAAATATGGAATAAAATTAACTTGTATGAAAGTGGCATTAATAGGTGGTAAAAGGATGTCAAATTGGTATGTATATGATGTTAACATGTCAATTGTTGCATATATGGTGGAAAGTGACTCTTATAGGGTGCAAAGTGACTCTAATATGATGAGAAGTGACTAACATGGTAATTAGAACCAAAATGTGGACCAAAATTGACTTGTATGAATATGGGACTAAGAGGTGGTAAAAGGATTTCTAATTGCATGTACATGATGTTAACATGTTAATTGTACCTATATATGATGGCAAGTGACTCTTATAAGGTGCAAAGTGACTCTAATATGGTGAGAAGTCACTTACATAATTGATTAGAGCCAAAATGTGGCCCAAAATTGACTTGTAGGAAAGGGGTACCAAGAGGTGGTTAAAGGATGTCTAATTGAATTTACGTGATGTTAACATGTTAATTGTACCAATATATGTTGGCAAGTGAATCTTATAAGGTGCAAAGTGACTCTAATATGGTGAGAAGTCACTTACATGATTGATTAGAGCCAAAATATTGCCAAAAATTGACTTGTAGGAAAGGGGTACCAAGAGGTGGTTAAAGGATGTCTAATTGCATTTACGTGATGTTAATATGTTAGTTGTATCAATATATGTTGCAAGTGACTCTTATAGGGTATAAAGGTACTCTAATATGGTGAACAATGACTTATTAGAGCCAAAATGTGGAACAAAATTAACTTGTATGAAACTGGCATTAATAGGTGGTAAAAGGATGTCAAATTGGATGTATATGATGTTAACATGTCAATTATTGCATATATGGTGTAAAGTGACTCTTATAGGGTGCAAAGTGACTCTAATATGGTGAGAAGTAACTAACATGGTTAATTAGAACCAAAATGTGGACCAAAATTGACTTGTATAAATATGGCACTAAGAGGAGGTAAAGGATTTTTAATTGCATGTACATGATGTTAACATGTTAATTGTACCAATATATGATGGCAAGTGACTCTTATAAGGTGCAAAGTGACTCTAATATGGTGAGAAGTCACTTACATGATTGATTAGAGCCAAAATGTGGCCCAAAATTGACTTGTAGGAAAGGGGTACCAAGAGGTGGTTAAAGGATGTCTAATTGTATTTACGTGATGTTAACATGTTAATTGTATCAATATATGGGGCAAGTGACTCTTATAGGGTGTAAAGGTACTCTAATATGGTGAACAGTGACTTACATGGTTGATTAGAGCCAAAATGTGGAACAAAATTAACTTGTATGAAACTGGCATTAATAGGTGGTAAAAGGATTTCAAATTGGATGTATATGATGTTAACATGTCAATTGTTGCATATATGGTGGAAAGTGACTCTTATAGGGTGCAAAGTTACTCTAATATGGTGAAAAGTGACTAACATGGTTAATTAGAACCAAAATGTGGACCAAAATTGACTTGTATGAATATGGCACTAAGAGGTGGGAAAGGATTTCTAATTGCATGTACATGATGTTAACATGTTAATTGTACCAATATATGGTGGCAAGTGACTCTTATAAGGTGTAAAGTGACTCCAATATGGTGAGAAGTCACTTACATGATTGATTAGAGCCAAAATGTGGCCCAAAATTGACTTGTAGGAAAGGGGTACCAAGAGGTGGTTAAAGGATGTCTAATTGCATTTACGTGATGTTAACATGTTAATTGTATCAATATATGGGGCAAGTGACTCTTATAGGGTGTAAAGGTACTCTAATATGGTGAACAGTGACTTACATGGTTGATTAGAGCCAAAATATGGAATAAAATTAACTTGTATGAAAGTGGCATTAATAGGTGGTAAAAGGATGTCAAATTGGATGTATATGATGTTAACATGTCAATTGTTGCATATATGGTGGAAAGTGACTTTATAGGGTGCAAAGTGACTCTAATATGGTGAGAAGTGACTAACATGGTTAATTAGAACCAAAATGTGGACCAAAATTGACTTGTATGAATATGGGACTAAGAGGTGGTAAAAGGATTTCTAATTGCATGTACATGATGTTAACATGTTAATTGTACCTATATATGATGGCAAGTGACTCTTATAAGGTGCAAAGTGACTCTAATATGGTGAGAAGTCACTTACATAATTGATTAGAGCCAAAATGTGGCCCAAAATTGACTTGTAGGAAAGGCGTACCAAGAGGTGGTTAAAGGATGTCTAATTGAATTTACGTGATGTTAACATGTTAATTGTACCAATATATGATGGCAAGTGAATCTTATAAGGTGCAAAGTGACTCTAATATGGTGAGAAGTCACTTACATGATTGATTAGAGCCAAAATATGGCCAAAAATTGACTTGTAGGAAAGGGGGTACCAAGAGGTGGTTAAAGGATGTCTAATTGCATTTACGTGATGTTAATATGTTAATTGTATCAATATATGTTGCAAGTGACTCTTATAGGGTATAAAGGTACTCTAATATGGTGAACAATGACTTACATGGTTGATTAAGCCAAAATGTGGCAACAAAATTAACTTGTATGAAACTGGCATTAATAGGTGGTAAAAGGATGTCAAATTGGATGTATATGATGTTAACATGTCAATTATTGCATATATGGTGTAAAGTGACTCTTATAGGGTGCAAAGTGACTCTAATATGGTGAGAAGTAACTAACATGGTTAATTAGAACCAAGATGTGGACCAAAATTGACTTGTATGAATATGGCACTAAGAGGTGGTAAAAGGATTTTTAATTGCATGTACATGATGTTAACATGTTAATTGTACCAATATATGATGGCAAGTGACTCTTATAAGGTGCAAAGTGACTCTAATATGGTGCGAAGTCACTTACATGATTGATTAGAGCCAAAATGTGGCCCAAAATTGACTTGTAGGAAAGGGGTACCAAGAGGTGGTTAAAGGATGTCTAATTGTATTTACGTGATGTTAACATGTTAATTGTATCAATATATGGGGCAAGTGACTCTTATAGGGTGTAAAGGTACTCTAATATGGTGAACAGTGACTTACATGGTTGATTAGAGCCAAAATGTGGAACAAAATTAACTTGTATGAAACTGGCATTAATAGGTGGTAAAAGGATATCAAATTGGATGTATATGATGTTAACATGTCAATTGTTGCATATATTGTGGAAAGTGACTCTTATAGGGTGCAAAGTGACTCTAATATGGTGAGAAGTGACTAACATGGTTAATTAGAACCAAAATGTGGACCAAAATTGACTTGTATGAATATGGCACTAAGAGGTGGTAAAAGGATTTCTAATTGCATGTACATGATGTTAACATGTTAATTATACCAATATATGATGGCAAGTGACTCTTATAAGGTGCAAAGTGACTCTAATATGGTGAGAAGTCACTTACATGATTGATTAGAGCCAAAATGTGGCCCAAAATTGACTTTTAGGAAAGAGGTAGGAAGAGGTGGTTAAAGGATGTCTAATTGCATTTACGTGATGTTAACATGTTAATTGTATCAATATATGGGGCAAGAGACTTATATAGGGTGTAAAGGTACTCTAATATGGTGAACAGTGACTTACATGGTTGATTAGAGCCAAAATGTGGAACAAAATTAACTTGTATGAAAGTGGCATTAATAGGTGGTAAAAGGATATCAAATTGGATGTATATGATGTTAACATGTCAATTGTTGCATATATGGTGGAAAGTGACTCTTATAGTGTGCAATGTGACTCTAATATGGTGAAAAGTGACTAACATGGTTAATTAGAACCAAAATGTGGACCAAACTTGACTTGTATGAATATGGTACTAAGAGGTGGGAAAGGATTTCTAATTGCATGTACATGATGTTAACTTGTTAATTGTACCAATATATGATGGCAAGTGACTCTTATAAGGTGCAAAGTGAATCTAATATGGTGAGAAGTCACTTACATGATTGATTAGAGCCAAAATGTGGCCCAAAATTGACTTGTAGGAAAGGGGGTACCAAGAGGTGGTTAAACGATGCCTAATTGCATTTACGTGATGTTAACATGTTAATTGTATCAATATATGGGGCAAGTGACTCTTATAGGGTGTAAAGGTACTCTAATATGGTGAACAGTGACTTACATGGTTGATTAGAGCCAAAATGTGCAACAAAATTAACTTGTATGAAAGTGGCATTAATAGGTGGTAAAAGGATATGAAATTGGATGTATATGATGTTAACATGTCAATTGTTGCATATATGGTGGAAAGTGACTCTTATAGGGTGCAAAGTGACTCTAATATGGTGAGAAGTGACTAACATGGTTAATTAGAACCAAAATGTGGAACTAAATTTACTTGTATGAATGGGACTAAGAGGTGGTAAAAGGATTTCTAATTGCATGTACATGATGTTAACATGTAAATTGTACCAATATATGATGGCAAGTGATTCTTATAAGGTGCAAAGTGACTCTAATATGGTGAGAAGTCACTTACATGATTGATTAGAGCCAAAATGTGGCCCAAAATTGACTTGTAGGAAAAGGGTACCCAGAGGTGGTTAAAGGATGTCTAATTGCATTACGTGATGTTAATATGTTAATTGTATCAATATATGGGGCAAGTGACTCTTATAGGGTGTAAAGGTACTCTAATATGGTGAACAGTGACTTACATGGTTGATTAGAGCCAAAATGTGGAACAAAATTAACTTGTATGAAGTGGCATTAATAGGTGGTAAAAGGATATCAAATTGGATGTATATGATGTTAACATGTCAATTGTTGCATATATGGTGGAAAGTGACTCTTATAGTGTGCAAAGTGACTCTAATATGGTGAAAAGTGACTAACATGGTTAATTAGAACCAAAATGTGGACCAAACTTGACTTGTATGAATATGGCACTAAGAGGTGGGAAAGGATTTCTAATTGCATGTACATGACGTTAACATGTTAATTGTACCAATATATGATGGCAAGTGACTCTTATAAGGTGTAAAGTGACTCCAATATGGTGAGAAGTCACTTACATGATTGATTAGAGCGAAAATGTGGCCCAAAATTGACTTGTTGGAATGGGGTACCAAGAGGTGGTTAAAGGATGTCTAATTGTATTTACGTGATGTTAACATGTTAATTGTATCAATATATGGAGGCAAGTGACTCATATAGGGTGTAAAGGTACTCTAATATGGTGAACAGTGACTTACATGGTTGATTAGAGCCAAAATGTGAAACAAAATTAACTTGTATGAAAGTGGCATTAATAGGTGGTAAAAGGATGTCAAATTGGATGTATATGATGTTAACATGTCAATTGTTGCATATATGGTGGAAAGTGACTCTTATAGGGTGCAAAGTGACTCTAATATGGTGAGAAGTGACTAACATGGTTAATTAGAACCAAATGTGGACCAAAATTGACTTGTATGAATATGGCACTAAGAGGTGGTAAAAGGATTTCTAATTGCATGTACATGATGTTAACATGTTAATTATACCAATATATGATGGCAAGTGACTCTTATAAGGTGCAAAGTGACTCTAATATGGTGAGAAGTCACTTACATGATTGATTAGAGCCAAAATGTGGCCCAAAATTGACTTTTAGGAAAGAGGTAGCAAGAGGTGGTTAAAGGATGTCTAATTGCATTTACGTGATGTTAACATGTTAATTGTATCAATATATGGGGCAAGTGACTCTTATAGGGTGTAAAGGTACTCTAATATGGTGAACAGTGACTTACATGGTTGATTAGAGCCAAAATGTGGAACAAAATTAACTTGTATGAAACTGGCATTAATAGGTGGTAAAAGGATATCAAATTGGATGTATATGATGTTAACATGTCAATTGTTGCATATATTGTGGAAAGTGACTCTTATAGGGTGCAAAGTGACTCTAATATGGTGAGAAGTGACTAACATGGTTAATTAGAACCAAAATGTGGACCAAAATTGACTTGTATGAATATGGCACTAAGAGGTGGTAAAAGGATTTCTAATTGCATGTACATGATGTTAACATGTTAATTATACCAATATATGATGGCAAGTGACTCTTATAAGGTGCAAAGTGACTCTAATATGGTGAGAAGTCACTTACATGATTGATTAGAGCCAAAATGTGGCCCAAAATTGACTTTTAGGAAAGAGGTAGGAAGAGGTGGTTAAAGGATGTCTAATTGCATTTACGTGATGTTAACATGTTAATTGTATCAATATATGGGGCAAGAGACTTATATAGGGTGTAAAGGTACTCTAATATGGTGAACAGTGACTTACATGGTTGATTAGAGCCAAAATGTGGAACAAAATTAACTTGTATGAAAGTGGCATTAATAGGTGGTAAAAGGATATCAAATTGGATGTATATGATGTTAACATGTCAATTGTTGCATATATGGTGGAAAGTGACTCTTATAGTGTGCAATGTGACTCTAATATGGTGAAAAGTGACTAACATGGTTAATTAGAACCAAAATGTGGACCAAACTTGACTTGTATGAATATGGTCACTAAGAGGTGGGAAAGGATTTCTAATTGCATGTACATGATGTTAACATGTTAATTGTACCAATATATGATGGCAAGTGACTCTTATAAGGTGCAAAGTGACTCTAATATGGTGAGAAGTCACTTACATGATTGATTAGAGCCAAAATGTGGCCCAAAATTGACTTGTAGGAAAGGGGTACCAAGAGGTGGTTAAAGGATGTCTAATTGCATTTACGTGATGTTAACATGTTAATTGTATCAATATATGGGGCAAGTGACTCTTATAGGGTGTAAGGTACTCTAATATGGTGAACAGTGACTTACATGGTTGATTAGAGCCAAAATGTGTAACAAAATTAACTTGTATGAAAGTGGCATTAATAGGTGGTAAAAGGATGTCAAATTGGATGTATATGATGTTAACATGTCAATTGTTGCATATATGGTGGAAAGTGACTCTTATAGGGTGCAAAGTGACTCTAATATGGTGAGAAGTGACTAACATGGTTAATTATAACCAAAATGTGGAACAAAATTGACTTGTATGAATATGGACTAAGAGGTGGTAAAAGGATTTCTAATTGCATGTACATGATGTTAACATGTTAATTGTGCCAATATATGATGGCAAGTGACTCTTATAAGGTGCAAAGTGACTCTAATATGGTGAGAAGTCACTTACATGAATGATTAGAGCCAAAATGTGGCCCAAAATTGACTTGTAGGAAAGGGGTACCAAGTGGTGGTTAAAGGATGTCTAATTGCATTTACGTGATGTTATCATGTTAATTGTATCAATATATGGGGCAAGTGACTCTTATAGGTGTAAAGTACTCTAATATGGTGAAAGTGACTTACATGTTGATTAGAGCCAAAATGGAAAAAATTGACTTGTAGGAAAGGGTACCAAGGTGGTTAAAGGATGTCTAATTGATTTATGATGTTAACATGTAATTGTATCATTATTGCAAGTGACTCTTATAGGGTAAAGGTACTCTAATATGGTGACAATGACATTAGAGCCAAAATGTGGACAAAATTGACTTGTATGAAACTGGCAATTAATAGGTGGTAAAAGGATGTCAATTGGATGTATAATGATGTTAACAGGTCAATTATTGCATATATGGTGTAAAGTGAACCTCTTATAAGGGGTGCAAAGTGACTCTAATAATGGTGAGAAGTAACTAACATGGTTAATTTAGAACCAAAAGGTGGACCAAAATTGACCTTGTAGGAATATGGGCACTAAGAGGAGGTCAAAAGGATTTTTAATTGCATGTTACATGATGTTAACATGTTACTTGTACCAATATAATGATCGGTCAAGTGACTCTTATAAGGGGTGCAAAGTTGGACTCTAAATAAGTGTATGGTGCAGGAAGTTCACTTACATGATTGATTAGAGCCAAATGTGGCCCAAAATTGACTTGTAGGAAAGGGGTACCAGAGGTGGTTAAAGGATGTCTAATTGTATTTACGTGATGTTAACATGTTAATTGTATCATATATGGGGCAAGTGAACTCTTATAGGGGTAAAGGTACTTCTAATATGGTGAACAAGTGGACTTACATGGTTGATTAGAGCCAAAATGTGAACAAAATTAACTTGTATGAAACTGGCATTAATAGGTGGTAAAAGGATTTCAAATTGGATGTATATGATGTTAACATGTCAATTGTTGCATATATGGTGGAAAGTGACTCTTATAGGGTGCAAAGTTACTCTAATATGGTGAAAAGTGACTAACATGGTTAATTAGAACCAAAATGTGGACCAAAATTGACTTGTATGAATATGGCACTAAGAGGTGGGAAAGGATTTCTAATTGCATGTACATGATGTTAACATGTTAATTGTACCAATATATGGTGGCAAGTGACTCTTATAAGGTGTAAAGTGACTCCAATATGGTGAGAAGTCACTTACATGATTGATTAGAGCCAAAATGTGGCCCAAAATTGACTTGTAGGAAAGGGGTACCAAGAGGTGGTTAAAGGATGTCTAATTGCATTTACGTGATGTTAACATGTTAATTGTATCAATATATGGGGGCAAGTGACTCTTATAGGGTGTAAAGGTACTCTAATATGGTGAACAGTGACTTACATGGTTGATTAGAGCCAAAATATGGAATAAAATTAACTTGTATGAAAGTGGCATTAATAGGTGGAAAAGGATGTCAAATTGGATGTATATGATGTTAACATGTCAATTGTTGCATATATGGTGGAAAGTGACTCTTATAGGGTGCAAAGTGACTCTATATGAGTGAGAAGTGACTAACATGGTAATTAGAACCAAAATGTGGACCAAAATTGACTTGTATGAATATGGGACTAAGAGGTGGTAAAAGGATTTCTAATTGCATGTACATGATGTTAACATGTTAATTGTACCTATATATGATGGCAGTGACTCTTATAAGGTGCAAAGTGACTCTAATATGGTGAGAAGTCACTTACATATTGGATTAGAGCCAAAATGTGGCCCAAAATTGACTTGTAGGAAAGGGGTACCAAGAGGTGGTTAAAGGATGTCTAATTGAATTTACGTGATGTTAACATGTTAATTGTACCAATATATGTTGGCAAGTGAATCTTATAAGGTGCAAAGTGACTCTAATATGGTGAGAAGTCACTTACATGATTGATTAGAGCCAAAATATGGCCAAAAATTGACTTGTAGGAAAGGGGTACCAAGAGGTGGTTTAAAGGATGTCTAATTGCATTTACGTGATGTTAATATGTTAATTGTATCAATATATGTTTGCAAGTGACTCTTATAGGGTATAAAGGTACTCTAATATGGTGAACAATGACTTATTAGAGCCAAAATGTGGAACAAAATTAACTTGTATGAAACTGACATTAATAGGTGGTAAAAGGATGTCAAATTGGATGTATATGATGTTAACATGTCAATTATTGCATATATGGTGTAAAGTGACTCTTATAGGGTGCAAAGTGACTCTAATATGGTGAGAAGTAACTAACATGGTTAATTAGAACCAAAATGTGGACCAAAATTGACTTGTATGAATATGGCACTAAGAGGAGGGTAAAAGGATTTTAATTGCATGTACATGATGTTAACATGTTAATTGTACCAATATATGATGGCAAGTGACTCTTATAAGGTGCAAAGTGACTCTAATATGGTGAGAAGTCACTTACATGATTGATTAGAGCCAAAATGTGGCCCAAAATTGACTTGTAGGAAAGGGGTACCAAGAGGTGGTTAAAGGATGTCTAATTGTATTTACGTGATGTTAACATGTTAATTGTATCAATATATGGGGCAAGTGACTCTTATAGGGTGTAAAGGTACTCTAATATGGTGAACAGTGACTTACATGGTTGATTAGAGCCAAAATGTGGAACAAAATTAACTTGTATGAAACTGGCATTAATAGGTGGTAAAAGGATTTCAAATTGGATGTATATGATGTTAACATGTCAATTGTTGCATATATGGTGGAAAGTGACTCTTATAGGGTGCAAAGTTACTCTAATATGGTGAAAAGTGACTAACATGGTTAATTAGAACCAAAATGTGGACCAAAATTGACTTGTATGAATATGGCACTAAGAGGTGGGAAAGGATTTCTAATTGCATGTACATGATGTTAACATGTTAATTGTACCAATATATGGTGGCAAGTGACTCTTATAAGGTGTAAAGTGACTCCAATATGGTGAGAAGTCACTTACATGATTGATTAGAGCCAAAATGTGGCCCAAAATTGACTTGTAGGAAAGGGGTACCAAGAGGTGGTTAAGGATGTCTAATTGCATTTACGTGATGTTAACATGTTAATTGTATCAATATATGGGGCAAGTGACTCTTATAGGGTGTAAAGGTACTCTAATATGGTGAACAGTGACTTACATGGTTGATTAGAGCCAAAATATGGAATAAAATTAACTTGTATGAAAGTGGCATTAATAGGTGGTAAAAGGATGTCAAATTGGATGTATATGATGTTAACATGTCAATTGTTGCATATATGGTGGAAAGTGACTCTTATAGGGTGCAAAGTGACTCTAATATGGTGAGAAGTGACTAACATGGTTAATTAGAACCAAAATGTGGACCAAAATTGACTTGTATGAATATGGGACTAAGAGCTGGTAAAAGGATTTCTAATTGCATGTACATGATGTTAACATGTTAATTGTACCTATATATGATGGCAAGTGACTCTTATAAGGTGCAAAGTGACTCTAATATGGTGAGAAGTCACTTACATAATTGATTAGAGCCAAAATGTGGCCCAAAATTGACTTGTAGGAAAGGGGTACCAAGAGGTGGTTAAAGGATGTCTAATTGAATTTACGTGATGTTAACATGTTAATTGTACCAATATATGTTGGCAAGTGAATCTTATAAGGTGCAAAGTGACTCTAATATGGTGAGAAGTCACTTACATGATTGATAGAGCCAAAATATGCCAAAAATTGACTTGTAGGAAAGGGGTACCAAGAGGTGGTTAAAGGATGTCTAATTGCATTTACGTGATGTTAATATGTTAGTTGTATCAATATATGTTGCAAGTGACTCTTATAGGGTATAAAGGTACTCTAATATGGTGAACAATGACTTATTAGAGCCAAAATGTGGAACAAAATTAACTTGTATGAAACTGGCATTAATAGGTGGTAAAAGGATGTCAAATTGGATGTATATGATGTTAACATGTCAATTATTGCCATATATGGTGTAAAGTGACTCTTATAGGGTGCAAAGTGACTCTAATATGGTGAGAAGTAACTAACATGGTTAATTAGAACCAAAATGTGGACCAAAATTGACTTGTATGAATATGGCACTAAGAGGAGGTAAAAGGATTTTTAATTGCATGTACATGATGTTAACATGTTAATTGTACCAATATATGATGGCAAGTGACTCTTATAAGGTGCAAAGTGACTCTAATATGGTGAGAAGTCACTTACATGATTGATTAGAGCCAAAATGTGGCCCAAAATTGACTTGTAGGAAAGGGGTACCAAGAGGTGGTTAAAGGATGTCTAATTGTATTTACGTGATGTTAACATGTTAATTGTATCAATATATGGGGCAAGTGACTCTTATAGGGTGTAAAGGTACTCTAATATGGTGAACAGTGACTTACATGGTTGATTAGAGCCAAAATGTGGAACAAAATTAACTTGTATGAAACTGGCATTAATAGGTGGTAAAAGGATTTCAAATTGGATGTATATGATGTTAACATGTCAATTGTTGCATATATGGTGGAAAGTGACTCTTATAGGGTGCAAAGTTACTCTAATATGGTGAGAAAGTGACTAACATGGTTAATTAGAACCAAAATGTGGACCAAAATTGACTTGTATGAATATGGCACTAAGAGGTGGGAAAGGATTTCTAATTGCATGTACATGATGTTAACATGTTAATTGTACCAATATATGGATGGCAAGTGACTCTTATAAGGTGGCAAAGTGACTCCAATATGGTGAGAAGTCACTTACATGATTGATTAGAGCCAAAATGTGGCCCAAAATTGACTTTTAGGAAAGAGGTAGGAAGAGGTGGTTAAAGGATGTCTAATTGCATTTACGTGATGTTAACATGTTAATTGTATCAATATATGGGGCAAGAGACTCTATATAGGGTGTAAAGGTACTCTAATATGGTGAACAGTGACTTACATGGTTGATTAGAGCCAAAATGTGGAACAAAATTAACTTGTATGAAAGTGGCATTAATAGGTGGTAAAAGGATATCAAATTGGATGTATATGATGTTAACATGTCAATTGTTGCATATATGGTGGAAAGTGACTCTTATAGTGTGCAATGTGACTCTAATATGGTGAAAAGTGACTAACATGGTTAATTAGAACCAAAATGTGGACCAAACTTGACTTGTATGATATGGCACTAAGAGGTGGGAAAGGATTTCTAATTGCATGTACATGATGTTAACATGTTAATTGTACCAATATATGGTGGCAAGTGACTCTTATAAGGTGTAAAGTGACTCTAATATGGTGAGAAGTCACTTACATGATTGATTAGAGCCAAATGTGGCCCAAAATTGACTTGTAGGAAAGGGGTACCAAGAGGTGGTTAAAGGATGTCTAATTGAATTTACGTGATGTTAACATGTTAATTGTATCAATATATGGGGCAAGTGACTCTTATAGGGTGCAAAGTGACTCTAATATGGTGAGAAGTCACTTACATGATTGATTAGAGCCAAAATATGGCCAAAAATTGACTTGTAGGAAAGGGGTACCAAGAGGTGGTTAAAGGATGTCTAATTGCATTTACGTGATGTTAATATGTTAATTGTATCAATATATGTTGCAAGTGACTCTTATAGGGTATAAAGGTACTCTAATATGGTGAACAATGACTTACATGGTTGATTAAAGCCAAATGTGGAACAAAATTAACTTGTATGAAACTGGCATTAATAGGTGGTAAAAGGATGTCAAATTGGATGTATATGATGTTAACATGTCAATTATTGCATATATGGTGTAAAGTGACTCTTATAGGGTGCAAAGTGACTCTAATATGGTGAGAAGTAACTAACATGGTTAATTAGAACCAAGATGTGGACCAAAATTGACTTGTATGAATATGGCACTAAGAGGTGGTAAAAGGATTTTTAATTGCATGTACATGATGTTAACATGTTAATTGTACCAATATATGATGGCAAGTGACTCTTATAAGGTGCAAAGTGACTCTAATATGGTGCGAAGTCACTTACATGATTGATTAGAGCCAAAATGTGGCCCAAAATTGACTTGTAGGAAAGGGGTACCAAGAGGTGGTTAAAGGATGTCTAATTGTATTTACGTGATGTTAACATGTTAATTGTATCAATATATGGGGCAAGTGACTCTTATAGGGTGTAAAGGTACTCTAATATGGTGAACAGTGACTTACATGGTTGATTAGAGCCAAAATGTGGAACAAAATTAACTTGTATGAAACTGGCATTAATAGGTGGTAAAAGGATATCAAATTGGATGTATATGATGTTAACATGTCAATTGTTGCATATATTGTGGAAAGTGACTCTTATAGGGTGCAAAGTGACTCTAATATGGTGAGAAGTGACTAACATGGTTAATTAGAACCAAAATGTGGACCAAAATTGACTTGTATGAATATGGCACTAAGAGGTGGTAAAAGGATTTCTAATTGCATGTACATGATGTTAACATGTTAATTATACCAATATATGATGGCAAGTGACTCTTATAAGGTGCAAAGTGACTCTAATATGGTGAGAAGTCACTTACATGATTGATTAGAGCCAAAATGTGGCCCAAAATTGACTTTTAGGAAAGAGGTAGGAAGAGGTGGTTAAAGGATGTCTAATTGCATTTACGTGATGTTAACATGTTAATTGTATCAATATATGGGGCAAGAGACTATATAGGGTGTAAAGGTACTCTAATATGGTGAACAGTGACTTACATGGTTGATTAGAGCCAAAATGTGGAACAAAATTAACTTGTATGAAAGTGGCATTAATAGGTGGTAAAAGGATATCAAATTGGATGTATATGATGTTAACATGTCAATTGTTGCATATATGGTGGAAAGTGACTCTTATAGTGTGCAATGTGACTCTAATATGGTGAAAAGTGACTAACATGGTTAATTAGAACCAAAATGTGGACCAAACTTGACTTGTATGAATATGGTACTAAGAGGTGGGAAAGGATTTCTAATTGCATGTACATGATGTTAACTTGTTAATTGTACCAATATATGATGGCAAGTGACTCTTATAAGGTGCAAAGTGAATCTAATATGGTGAGAAGTCACTTACATGATTGATTAGAGCCAAAATGTGGCCCAAAATTGACTTGTAGGAAAGGGGTACCAAGAGGTGGTTAAACGATGCCTAATTGCATTTACGTGATGTTAACATGTTAATTGTATCAATATATGGGGCAAGTGACTCTTATAGGGTGTAAAGGTACTCTAATATGGTGAACAGTGACTTACATGGTTGATTAGAGCCAAAATGTGCAACAAAATTAACTTGTATGAAAGTGGCATTAATAGGTGGTAAAGGATATGAAATTGGATGTATATGATGTTAACATGTCAATTGTTGCATATATGGTGGAAAGTGACTCTTATAGGGTGCAAAGTGACTCTAATATGGTGAGAAGTGACTAACATGGTTAATTAGAACCAAAATGTGAAACTAAATTTACTTGTATGAATGGGACTAAGAGGTGGTAAAAGGATTTCTAATTGCATGTACATGATGTTAACATGTAAATTGTACCAATATATGATGGCAAGTGATTCTTATAAGGTGCAAAGTGACTCTAATATGGTGAGAAGTCACTTACATGATTGATTAGAGCCAAAATGTGGCCCAAAATTGACTTGTAGGAAAAGGGTACCCAGAGGTGGTTAAAGGATGTCTAATTGCATTACGTGATGTTAATATGTTAATTGTATCAATATATGGGGCAAGTGACTCTTATAGGGTGTAAAGGTACTCTAATATGGTGAACAGTGACTTACATGGTTGATTAGAGCCAAAATGTGGAACAAAATTAACTTGTATGAAAGTGGCATTAATAGGTGGTAAAAGGATATCAAATTGGATGTATATGATGTTAACATGTCAATTGTTGCATATATGGTGGAAAGTGACTCTTATAGTGTGCAAAGTGACTCTAATATGGTGAAAAGTGACTAACATGGTTAATTAGAACCAAAATGTGGACCAAAATTGACTTGTATGAATATGGCACTAAGAGGTGGGAAAGGATTTCTAATTGCATGTACATGATGTTAACATGTTAATTGTACCAATATATGGTGGCAAGTGACTCTTATAAGGTGTAAAGTGACTCCAATATGGTGAGAAGTCACTTACATGATTGATTAGAGCCAAAATGTGGCCCAAAATTGACTTGTAGGAAAGGGGTACCAAGAGGTGGTTAAAGGATGTCTAATTGCATTTACGTGATGTTAACATGTTAATTGTATCAATATATGGGGCAAGTGACTCTTATAGGGTGTAAAGGTACTCTAATATGGTGAACAGTGACTTACATGGTTGATTAGAGCCAAAATATGGAATAAAATTAACTTGTATGAAAGTGGCATTAATAGGTGGTAAAAGGATGTCAAATTGGATGTATATGATGTTAACATGTCAATTGTTGCATATATGGTGGAAAGTGACTCTTATAGGGTGCAAAGTGACTCTAATATGGTGAGAAGTGACTAACAGTGGTTAATTAGAACCAAATGTGGACCAAAATTGACTTGTATGAATATGGGACTAAGAGGTGGTAAAAGGATTTCTAATTGCATGTACATGATGTTAACATGTTAATTGTACCTATATATGATGGCAAGTGACTCTTATAAGGTGCAAAGTGACTCTAATATGGTGAGAAGTCACTTACATAATTGTACCTATATATGATGGCAAGTGACTCTTATAAGGTGCAAAGTGACTCTAATATGGTGAGAAGTCACTTACATAATTGATTAGAGCCAAAATGTGGCCCAAAATTGACTTGTAGGAAAGGGGTACCAAGAGGTGGTTAAGGATGTCTAATTGAATTTACGTGATGTTAACATGTTAATTGTACCAATATATGTTGGCAAGTGAATCTTATAAGGTGCAAAGTGACTCTAATATGGTGAGAAGTCACTTACATGATTGATTAGAGCCAAAATGTGGCCCAAAATTGACTTGTAGGAAAGGGGTACCAAGAGGTGGTTAAAGGATGTCTAATTGTATTTACGTGATGTTAACATGTTAATTGTATCAATATATGGGGCAAGTGACTCTTATAGGGTGTAAAGGTACTCTAATATGGTGAACAGTGACTTACATGGTTGATTAGAGCCAAAATGTGGAACATAATTAACTTGTATGAAACTGGCATTAATAGGTGGTAAAAGGATTTCAAATTGGATGTATATGATGTTAACATGTCAATTGTTGCATATATGGTGGAAAGTGACTCTTATAGGGTGCAAAGTTACTCTAATATGGTGAAAAGTGACTAACATGGTTAATTAGAACCAAAATGTGGACCAAAATTGACTTGTATGAATATGGCACTAAGAGGTGGGAAAGGATTTCTAATTGCATGTACATGATGTTAACATGTTAATTGTACCAATATATGGTGGCAAGTGACTCTTATAAGGTGTAAAGTGACTCCAATATGGTGAGAAGTCACTTACATGATTGATTAGAGCCAAAATGTGGCCCAAAATTGACTTGTAGGAAAGGGGTACCAAGAGGTGGTTAAAGGATGTCTAATTGCATTTACGTGATGTTAACATGTTAATTGTATCAATATATGGGGCAAGTGACTCTTATAGGGTGTAAAGGTACTCTAATATGGTGAACAGTGACTTACATGGTTGATTAGAGCCAAAATATGGAATAAAATTAACTTGTATGAAAGTGGCATTAATAGGTGGTAAAAGGATGTCAAATTGGATGTATATGATGTTAACATGTCAATTGTTGCATATATGGTGGAAAGTGACTCTTATAGGGTGCAAAGTGACTCTAATATGGTGAGAAGTGACTAACATGGTTAATTAGAACCAAAATGTGGACCAAAATTGACTTGTATGAATATGGGACTAAGAGGTGGTAAAAGGATTTCTAATTGCATGTACATGATGTTAACATGTTAATTGTACCTATATATGATGGCAAGTGACTCTTATAAGGTGCAAAGTGACTCTAATATGGTGAGAAGTCACTTACATAATTGATTAGAGCCAAAATGTGGCCCAAAATTGACTTGTAGGAAAGGGGTACCAAGAGGTGGTTAAAGGATGTCTAATTGAATTTACGTGATGTTAACATGTTAATTGTACCAATATATGTTGGCAAGTGAATCTTATAAGGTGCAAAGTGACTCTAATATGGTGAGAAGTCACTTACATGATTGATTAGAGCCAAAATATGGCCAAAAATTGACTTGTAGGAAAGGGGTACCAAGAGGTGGTTAAAGGATGTCTAATTGCATTTACGTGATGTTAATATGTTAATTGTATCAATATATGTTGCAAGTGACTCTTATAGGGTATAAAGGTACTCTAATATGGTGAACAATGACTTATTAGAGCCAAAATGTGGAACAAAATTAACTTGTATGAAACTGACATTAATAGGTGGTAGAAGGATGTCAAATTGGATGTATATGATGTTAAATGTCAATTATTGCATATATGGTGTAAAGTGACTCTTATAGGGTGCAAAGTGACTCTAATATGGTGAGAAGTAACTAACATGGTTAATTAGAACCAAAATGTGGACCAAAATTGACTTGTATGAATATGGCACTAAGAGGAGGTAAAAGGATTTTTAATTGCATGTACATGATGTTAACATGTTAATTGTACCAATATATGATGGCAAGTGACTCTTATAAGGTGCAAAGTGACTCTAATATGGTGAGAAGTCACTTACATGATTGATTAGAGCCAAAATGTGGCCCAAAATTGACTTGTAGGAAAGGGGTACCAAGAGGTGGTTAAAGGATGTCTAATTGTATTTACGTGATGTTAACATGTTAATTGTATCAATATATGGGGCAAGTGACTCTTATAGGGTGTAAAGGTACTCTAATATGGTGAACAGTGACTTACATGGTTGATTAGAGCCAAAATGTGGAACAAAATTAACTTGTATGAAACTGGCATTAATAGGTGGTAAAAGGATTTCAAATTGGATGTATATGATGTTAACATGTCAATTGTTGCATATATGGTGGAAAGTGACTCTTATAGGGTGCAAAGTTACTCTAATATGGTGAAAAGTGACTAACATGGTTAATTAGAACCAAAATGTGGACCAAAATTGACTTGTATGAATATGGCACTAAGAGGTGGGAAAGGATTTCTAATTGCATGTACATGATGTTAACATGTTAATTGTACCAATATATGGTGGCAAGTGACTCTTATAAGGTGTAAAGTGACTCCAATATGGTGAGAAGTCACTTACATGATTGATTAGAGCCAAAATGTGGCCCAAAATTGACTTGTAGGAAAGGGGTACCAAGAGGTGGTTAAAGGATGTCTAATTACATTTACGTGATGTTAACATGTTAATTGTATCAATATATGGGGCAAGTGACTCTTATAGGGTGTAAAGGTACTCTAATATGGTGAACAGTGACTTACATGGTTGATTAGAGCCAAAATATGGAATAAAATTAACTTGTATGAAAGTGGCATTAATAGGTGGTAAAAGGATGTCAAATTGGATGTATATGATGTTAACATGTCAATTGTTGCATATATGGTGGAAACTGACTCTTATAGGGTGCAAAGTGACTCTAATATGATGAGAAGTGACTAACATGGTTAATTAGAACCAAAATGTGGACCAAAATTGACTTGTATGAATATGGGACTAAGAGCTGGTAAAAGGATTTCTAATTGCATGTACATGATGTTAACATGTTAATTGTACCTATATATGATGGCAAGTGACTCTTATAAGGTGCAAAGTGACTCTAATATGGTGAGAAGTCACTTACATAATTGATTAGAGCCAAAATGTGGCCCAAAATTGACTTGTAGGAAAGGGGTACCAAGAGGTGGTTAAAGGATGTCTAATTGAATTTACGTGATGTTAACATGTTAATTGTACCAATATATGTTGGCAAGTGAATCTTATAAGGTGCAAAGTGACTCTAATATGGTGAGAAGTCACTTACATGATTGATTAGAGCCAAAATATTGCCAAAAATTGACTTGTAGGAAAGGGGTACCAAGAGGTGGTTAAAGGATGTCTAATTGCATTTACGTGATGTTAATATGTTAGTTGTATCAATATATGTTGCAAGTGACTCTTATAGGGTATAAAGGTACTCTAATATGGTGAACAATGACTTATTAGAGCCAAAATGTGGAACAAAATTAACTTGTATGAAACTGGCATTAATAGGTGGTAAAAGGATGTCAAATTGGATGTATATGATGTTAACATGTCAATTATTGCATATATGGTGTAAAGTGACTCTTATAGGGTGCAAAGTGACTCTAATATGGTGAGAAGTAACTAACATGGTTAATTAGAACCAAAATGTGGACCAAAATTGACTTGTATGAATATGGCACTAAGAGGAGGTAAAAGGATTTTTAATTGCATGTACATGATGTTAACATGTTAATTGTACCAATATATGATGGCAAGTGACTCTTATAAGGTGCAAAGTGACTCTAATATGGTGAGAAGTCACTTACATGATTGATTAGAGCCAAAATGTGGCCCAAAATTGACTTGTAGGAAAGGGGTAAAAAGAGGTGGTTAAAGGATGTCTAATTGTATTTACGTGATGTTAACATGTTAATTGTATCAATATATGGGGCAAGTGACTCTTATAGGGTGTAAAGGTACTCTAATATGGTGAACAGTGACTTACATGGTTGATTAGAGCCAAAATGTGGAACAAAATTAACTTGTATGAAACTGGCATTAATAGGTGGTAAAAGGATTTCAAATTGGATGTATATGATGTTAACATGTCAATTGTTGCATATATGGTGGAAAGTGACTCTTATAGGGTGCAAAGTTACTCTAATATGGTGAAAAGTGACTAACATGGTTAATTAGAACCAAAATGTGGACCAAAATTGACTTGTATGAATATGGCACTAAGAGGTGGGAAAGGATTTCTAATTGCATGTACATGATGTTAACATGTTAATTGTACCAATATATGGTGGCAAGTGACTCTTATAAGGTGGAAAGTGACTCCAATATGGTGAGAAGTCACTTACATGATTGATTAGAGCCAAAATGTGGCCCAAAATTGACTTTTAGGAAAGAGGTAGGAAGAGGTGGTTAAAGGATGTCTAATTGCATTTACGTGATGTTAACATGTTAATTGTATCAATATATGGGGCAAGAGACTTATATAGGGTGTAAAGGTACTCTAATATGGTGAACAGTGACTTACATGGTTGATTAGAGCCAAAATGTGGAACAAAATTAACTTGTATGAAAGTGGCATTAATAGGTGGTAAAAGGATATCAAATTGGATGTATATGATGTTAACATGTCAATTGTTGCATATATGGTGGAAAGTGACTCTTATAGTGTGCAATGTGACTCTAATATGGTGAAAAGTGACTAACATGGTTAATTAGAACCAAAATGTGGACCAAACTTGACTTGTATGAATATGGCACTAAGAGGTGGGAAAGGATTTCTAATTGCATGTACATGATGTTAACATGTTAATTGTACCAATATATGGTGGCAAGTGACTCTTATAAGGTGTAAAGTGACTCCAATATGGTGAGAAGTCACTTACATGATTGATTAGAGCCAAAATGTGGCCCAAAATTGACTTGTAGGAAAGGGGTACCAAGAGGTGGTTAAAGGATGTCTAATTGAATTTACGTGATGTTAACATGTTAATTGTATCAATATATGGGGCAAGTGACTCATATAGGGTGCAAAGTGACTCTAATATGGTGAGAAGTCACTTACATGATTGATTAGAGCCAAAATATGGCCAAAAATTGACTTGTAGGAAAGGGGTACCAAGAGGTGGTTAAAGGATGTCTAATTGCATTTACGTGATGTTAATATGTTAATTGTATCAATATATGTTGCAAGTGACTCTTATAGGGTATAAAGGTACTCTAATATGGTGAACAATGACTTACATGGTTGATTAAAGCCAAAATGTGGAACAAAATTAACTTGTATGAAACTGGCATTAATAGGTGGTAAAAGGATGTCAAATTGGATGTATATGATGTTAACATGTCAATTATTGCATATATGGTGTAAAGTGACTCTTATAGGGTGCAAAGTGACTCTAATATGGTGAGAAGTAACTAACATGGTTAATTAGAACCAAGATGTGGACCAAAATTGACTTGTATGAATATGGCACTAAGAGGTGGTAAAAGGATTTTTAATTGCATGTACATGATGTTAACATGTTAATTGTACCAATATATGATGGCAAGTGACTCTTATAAGGTGCAAAGTGACTCTAATATGGTGCGAAGTCACTTACATGATTGATTAGAGCCAAAATGTGGCCCAAAATTGACTTGTAGGAAAGGGGTACCAAGAGGTGGTTAAAGGATGTCTAATTGTATTTACGTGATGTTAACATGTTAATTGTATCAATATATGGGGCAAGTGACTCTTATAGGGTGTAAAGGTACTCTAATATGGTGAACAGTGACTTACATGGTTGATTAGAGCCAAAATGTGGAACAAAATTAACTTGTATGAAACTGGCATTAATAGGTGGTAAAAGGATATCAAATTGGATGTATATGATGTTAACATGTCAATTGTTGCATATATTGTGGAAAGTGACTCTTATAGGGTGCAAAGTGACTCTAATATGGTGAGAAGTGACTAACATGGTTAATTAGAACCAAAATGTGGACCAAAATTGACTTGTATGAATATGGCACTAAGAGGTGGTAAAAGGATTTCTAATTGCATGTACATGATGTTAACATGTTAATTATACCAATATATGATGGCAAGTGACTCTTATAAGGTGCAAAGTGACTCTAATATGGTGAGAAGTCACTTACATGATTGATTAGAGCCAAAATGTGGCCCAAAATTGACTTTTAGGAAAGAGGTAGGAAGAGGTGGTTAAAGGATGTCTAATTGCATTTACGTGATGTTAACATGTTAATTGTATCAATATATGGGGCAAGAGACTTATATAGGGTGTAAAGGTACTCTAATATGGTGAACAGTGACTTACATGGTTGATTAGAGCCAAAATGTGGAACAAAATTAACTTGTATGAAAGTGGCATTAATAGGTGGTAAAAGGATATCAAATTGGATGTATATGATGTTAACATGTCAATTGTTGCATATATGGTGGAAAGTGACTCTTATAGTGTGCAATGTGACTCTAATATGGTGAAAAGTGACTAACATGGTTAATTAGAACCAAAATGTGGACCAAACTTGACTTGTATGAATATGGTACTAAGAGGTGGGAAAGGATTTCTAATTGCATGTACATGATGTTAACTTGTTAATTGTACCAATATATGATGGCAAGTGACTCTTATAAGGTGCAAAGTGAATCTAATATGGTGAGAAGTCACTTACATGATTGATTAGAGCCAAAATGTGGCCCAAAATTGACTTGTAGGAAAGGGGTACCAAGAGGTGGTTAAACGATGCCTAATTGCATTTACGTGATGTTAACATGTTAATTGTATCAATATATGGGGCAAGTGACTCTTATAGGGTGTAAAGGTACTCTAATATGGTGAACAGTGACTTACATGGTTGATTAGAGCCAAAATGTGCAACAAAATTAACTTGTATGAAAGTGGCATTAATAGGTGGTAAAAGGATATGAAATTGGATGTATATGATGTTAACATGTCAATTGTTGCATATATGGTGGAAAGTGACTCTTATAGGGTGCAAAGTGACTCTAATATGGTGAGAAGTGACTAACATGGTTAATTAGAACCAAAATGTGAAACTAAATTTACTTGTATGAATGGGACTAAGAGGTGGTAAAAGGATTTCTAATTGCATGTACATGATGTTAACATGTAAATTGTACCAATATATGATGGCAAGTGATTCTTATAAGGTGCAAAGTGACTCTAATATGGTGAGAAGTCACTTACATAATTGATTAGAGCCAAAATGTGGCCCAAAATTGACTTGTAGGAAAAGGGTACCCAGAGGTGGTTAAAGGATGTCTAATTGCATTACGTGATGTTAATATGTTAATTGTATCAATATATGGGGCAAGTGACTCTTATAGGGTGTAAAGGTACTCTAATATGGTGAACAGTGACTTACATGGTTGATTAGAGCCAAAATGTGGAACAAAATTAACTTGTATGAAAGTGGCATTAATAGGTGGTAAAAGGATATCAAATTGGATGTATATGATGTTAACATGTCAATTGTTGCATATATGGTGGAAAGTGACTCTTATAGTGTGCAAAGTGACTCTAATATGGTGAAAAGTGACTAACATGGTTAATTAGAACCAAAATGTGGACCAAACTTGACTTGTATGAATATGGCACTAAGAGGTGGGAAAGGATTTCTAATTGCATGTACATGACGTTAACATGTTAATTGTACCAATATATGATGGCAAGTGACTCTTATAAGGTGTAAAGTGACTCCAATATGGTGAGAAGTCACTTACATGATTGATTAGAGCGAAAATGTGGCCCAAAATTGACTTGTTGGAATGGGGTACCAAGAGGTGGTTAAAGGATGTCTAATTGTATTTACGTGATGTTAACATGTTAATTGTATCAATATATGGGGCAAGTGACTCATATAGGGTGTAAAGGTACTCTAATATGGTGAACAGTGACTTACATGGTTGATTAGAGCCAAAATGTGAAACAAAATTAACTTGTATGAAAGTGGCATTAATAGGTGGTAAAAGGATGTCAAATTGGATGTATATGATGTTAACATGTCAATTGTTGCATATATGGTGGAAAGTGACTCTTATAGGGTGCAAAGTGACTCTAATATCGTGAGAAGTGACTAACATGGTTAATTAGAACCAAAATGTGGACCAAAATTGACTTGTATGAATATGGCACTAAGAGGTGGTAAAAGGATTTCTAATTGCATGTACATGATGTTAACATGTTAATTATACCAATATATGATGGCAAGTGACTCTTATAAGGTGCAAAGTGACTCTAATATGGTGAGAAGTCACTTACATGATTGATTAGAGCCAAAATGTGGCCCAAAATTGACTTTTAGGAAAGAGGTAGCAAGAGGTGGTTAAAGGATGTCTAATTGCATTTACGTGATGTTAACATGTTAATTGTGTCAATATATGGGGCAAGAGACTTATATAGAGTGTAAAGGTACTCTAATATGGTGAACAGTGACTTACATGGTTGATTAGAGCCAAAATGTGGAACAAAATTAACTTGTATGAAAGTGGCATTAATAGGTGGTAAAAGGATATCAAATTGGATGTATATGATGTTAACATGTCAATTGTTGCATATATGGTGGAAAGTGACTCTTATAGTGTGCAATGTGACTCTAATATGGTGAAAAGTGACTAACATGGTTAATTAGAACCAAAATGTGGACCAAACTTGACTTGTATGAATATGGTACTAAGAGGTGGGAAAGGATTTCTAATTGCATGTACATGATGTTAACATGTTAATTGTACCAATATATGATGGCAAGTGACTCTTATAAGGTGCAAAGTGAATCTAATATGGTGAGAAGTCACTTACATGATTGATTAGAGCCAAAATGTGGCCCAAAATTGACTTGTAGGAAAGGGGTACCAAGAGGTGGTTAAACGATGCCTAATTGCATTTACGTGATGTTAACATGTTAATTGTATCAATATATGGGGCAAGTGACTCTTATAGGGTGTAAAGGTACTCTAATATGGTGAACAGTGACTTACATGGTTGATTAGAGCCAAAATGTGCAACAAAATTAACTTGTATGAAAGTGGCATTAATAGGTGGTAAAAAGGATATCAAATTGGATGTATATGATGTTAACATGGCAATTGTTGCATATATGGTGGAAAGTGACTCATATAGGGTGCAAAGTGACTCTAATATGGTGAGAAGTGACTAACATGGTTAATTAGAACCAAAATGTGGAACTAAATTGACTTGTATGAATGGGACTAAGAGGTGGTAAAAGGATTTCTAATTGCATGTACATGATGTTAACATGTAAATTGTACCAATATATGATGGCAAGTGATTCTTATAAGGTGCAAAGTGACTCTAATATGGTGAGAAGTCACTTACATGATTGATTAGAGCCAAAATGTGGCCCAAAATTGACTTGTAGGAAAAGGGTACCCAGAGGTGGTTAAAGGATGTCTAATTGCATTACGTGATGTTAATATGTTAATTGTATCAATATATGGGGCAAGTGACTCTTATAGGGTGTAAAAGTACTCTAATATGGTGAACAGTGACTTACATGGTTGATTAGAGCCAAAATGTGGAACAAAATTAACTTGTATGAAAGTGGCATTAATAGGTGGTAAAAGGATATCAAATTGGATGTATATGATGTTAACATGTCAATAGTTGCATATATGGTGGAAAGTGACTCTTATAGTGTGCAAAGTGACTCTAATATGGTGAAAAGTGACTAACATGGTTAATTAGAACCAAAATGTGGACCAAACTTGACTTGTATGAATATGGCACTAAGAGGTGGGAAAGGATTTCTAATTGCATGTACATGACGTTAACATGTTAATTGTACCAATATATGATGGCAAGTGACTCTTATAAGGTGTAAAGTGACTCCAATATGGTGAGAAGTCACTTACATGATTGATTAGAGCGAAAATGTGGCCCAAAATTGACTTGTAGGAATGGGGTACCAAGAGGTGGTTAAAGGATGTCTAATTGCATTTACGTGATGTTAACATGTTAATTATATCAATATTTGGTGATGTCTAATTGCATGTACATGATGTTAACATGTTAATTATATCAATATTTGGTGGCAAGTGACTCTTATAGGGTGAAAAGGGACTCTAATATGGTGAAAAGTGACTAACATGGTTAATTAGAACCAAAATGTGGACCAAAATTGACTTGTATGAATATGGCACTAAGAGGTGGTAAAAGGATTTCTAATTGCATGTACATGATGTTCACATGTTAATTGTACCAATATATGATGGCAAGTGACTCTTATAAGGTGCAAAGTGACTCTAATATGGTGAGAAGTCACTTACATAATTGATTAGAGCCAAAATGTGGCCCAAAATTGACTTGTACGAAATGGGTACCAAGAGGTGGTTAAAGGATGTCTAATTGCATGTACATGATGTTAACATGTTAATTATATAGATATTTGGTGGCAAGTAACTCTTATAGGGTGCAAAGTGACTATAATATGGTGAAAAGTGACTAACATGGTTAATTAGAACCAAAATGTGGACCAAAATTGACTTGTATGAATATGGCACTAAGAGGTAGTAAAAGGATTTCTAATTGCATGTAAATGATGTTATTATGTTAATTGTACCAATATATGATGGCAAGTGACTCTTATAACAAAGTGACTCTAATATGGTGAGAAGTCACTTACATGATTGATTAGAGCCAAAATGTGGCCCAAAATTGACTTGTAGGAAAGGGGTACCAAGAGGTGGTTAAAGGATGTCTAATTGCATTTACGTGATGTTAATATGTTAATTGTATCAATATATGGGGTAAGTGACTCTTATAGGGTGTAAATGTACTCTAATATGGTGAATTACTTACATGATTGATTAGAGGCAAAATGTGGAACAAAATTAACTTGTATGAAAGTGGCATTAATAGGTGATAAAAGGATGTCAAATTGGATGTATATGATGTTAACATGTCAATTGTTGCATATATGGTGGAAAGTGACTCTTATAGGGTGCAAAGTGACTCTAATATGGTGAAAAGTGACTAACATGGTTAATTAGAACCAAAATGTGGACCAAAATTGACTTGTATGAATATGGCACTAAGAGGTGGGAAAGGATTTCTAATTGCATGTACATGATGTTAACATGTTAATTGTACCAATATATGGTGGCAAGTGACTCTTATAAGGTGTAAAGTGACTCCAATATGGTGAGAAGTCACTTACATGATTGATTAGAGCCAAAATGTGGCCCAAAATTGACTTGTAGGAAAGGGGTACCAAGAGGTGGTTAAAGGATGTCTAATTGCATTTACGTGATGTTAACATGTTAATTGTATCAATATATGGGGCAAGTGACTCTTATAGGGTGTAAAGGTACTCTAATATGGTGAACAGTGACTTACATGGTTGATTAGAGCCAAAATATGGAATAAAATTAACTTGTATGAAAGTGGCATTAATAGGTGGTAAAAGGATGTCAAATTGGATGTATATGATGTTAACATGTCAATTGTTGCATATATGGTGGAAAGTGACTTTTATAGGGTGCAAAGTGACTCTAATATGGTGAGAAGTGACTAACATGGTTAATTAGAACCAAAATGTGGACCAAAATTGACTTGTATGAATATGGGACTAAGAGGTGGTAAAAGGATTTCTAATTGCATGTACATGATGTTAACATGTTAATTGTACCTATATATGATGGCAAGTGACTCTTATAAGGTGCAAAGTGACTCTAATATGGTGAGAAGTCACTTACATAATTGATTAGAGCCAAAATGTGGCCCAAAATTGACTTGTAGGAAAGGCGTACCAAGAGGTGGTTAAAGGATGTCTAATTGAATTTACGTGATGTTAACATGTTAATTGTACCAATATATGATGGCAAGTGAATCTTATAAGGTGCAAAGTGACTCTAATATGGTGAGAAGTCACTTACATGATTGATTAGAGCCAAAATATGGCCAAAAATTGACTTGTAGGAAAGGGGTACCAAGAGGTGGTTAAAGGATGTCTAATTGCATTTACGTGATGTTAATATGTTAATTGTATCAATATATGTTGCAAGTGACTCTTATAGGGTATAAAGGTACTCTAATATGGTGAACAATGACTTACATGGTTGATTAAAGCCAAAATGTGGAACAAAATTAACTTGTATGAAACTGGCATTAATAGGTGGTAAAAGGATGTCAAATTGGATGTATATGATGTTAACATGTCAATTATTGCATATATGGTGTAAAGTGACTCTTATAGGGTGCAAAGTGACTCTAATATGGTGAGAAGTAACTAACATGGTTAATTAGAACCAAGATGTGGACCAAAATTGACTTGTATGAATATGGCACTAAGAGGTGGTAAAAGGATTTTTAATTGCATGTACATGATGTTAACATGTTAATTGTACCAATATATGATGGCAAGTGACTCTTATAAGGTGCAAAGTGACTCTAATATGGTGCGAAGTCACTTACATGATTGATTAGAGCCAAAATGTGGCCCAAAATTGACTTGTAGGAAAGGGGTACCAAGAGGTGGTTAAAGGATGTCTAATTGTATTTACGTGATGTTAACATGTTAATTGTATCAATATATGGGGCAAGTGACTCTTATAGGGTGTAAAGGTACTCTAATATGGTGAACAGTGACTTACATGGTTGATTAGAGCCAAAATGTGGAACAAAATTAACTTGTATGAAACTGGCATTAATAGGTGGTAAAAGGATATCAAATTGGATGTATATGATGTTAACATGTCAATTGTTGCATATATTGTGGAAAGTGACTCTTATAGGGTGCAAAGTGACTCTAATATGGTGAGAAGTGACTAACATGGTTAATTAGAACCAAAATGTGGACCAAAATTGACTTGTATGAATATGGCACTAAGAGGTGGTAAAAGGATTTCTAATTGCATGTACATGATGTTAACATGTTAATTATACCAATATATGATGGCAAGTGACTCTTATAAGGTGCAAAGTGACTCTAATATGGTGAGAAGTCACTTACATGATTGATTAGAGCCAAAATGTGGCCCAAAATTGACTTTTAGGAAAGAGGTAGGAAGAGGTGGTTAAAGGATGTCTAATTGCATTTACGTGATGTTAACATGTTAATTGTATCAATATATGGGGCAAGAGACTTATATAGGGTGTAAAGGTACTCTAATATGGTGAACAGTGACTTACATGGTTGATTAGAGCCAAAATGTGGAACAAAATTAACTTGTATGAAAGTGGCATTAATAGGTGGTAAAAGGATATCAAATTGGATGTATATGATGTTAACATGTCAATTGTTGCATATATAGTGGAAAGTGACTCTTATAGTGTGCAATGTGACTCTAATATGGTGAAAAGTGACTAACATGGTTAATTAGAACCAAAATGTGGACCAAACTTGACTTGTATGAATATGGTACTAAGAGGTGGGAAAGGATTTCTAATTGCATGTACATGATGTTAACTTGTTAATTGTACCAATATATGATGGCAAGTGACTCTTATAAGGTGCAAAGTGAATCTAATATGGTGAGAAGTCACTTACATGATTGATTAGAGCCAAAATGTGGCCCAAAATTGACTTGTAGGAAAGGGGTACCAAGAGGTGGTTAAACGATGCCTAATTGCATTTACGTGATGTTAACATGTTAATTGTATCAATATATGGGGCAAGTGACTCTTATAGGGTGTAAAGGTACTCTAATATGGTGAACAGTGACTTACATGGTTGATTAGAGCCAAAATGTGCAACAAAATTAACTTGTATGAAAGTGGCATTAATAGGTGGTAAAAGGATATGAAATTGGATGTATATGATGTTAACATGTCAATTGTTGCATATATGGTGGAAAGTGACTCTTATAGGGTGCAAAGTGACTCTAATATGGTGAGAAGTGACTAACATGGTTAATTAGAACCAAAATGTGAAACTAAATTTACTTGTATGAATGGGACTAAGAGGTGGTAAAAGGATTTCTAATTGCATGTACATGATGTTAACATGTAAATTGTACCAATATATGATGGCAAGTGATTCTTATAAGGTGCAAAGTGACTCTAATATGGTGAGAAGTCACTTACATGATTGATTAGAGCCAAAATGTGGCCCAAAATTGACTTGTAGGAAAAGGGTACCCAGAGGTGGTTAAAGGATGTCTAATTGCATTACGTGATGTTAATATGTTAATTGTATCAATATATGGGGCAAGTGACTCTTATAGGGTGTAAAGGTACTCTAATATGGTGAACAGTGACTTACATGGTTGATTAGAGCCAAAATGTGGAACAAAATTAACTTGTATGAAAGTGGCATTAATAGGTGGTAAAAGGATATCAAATTGGATGTATATGATGTTAACATGTCAATTGTTGCATATATGGTGGAAAGTGACTCTTATAGTGTGCAAAGTGACTCTAATATGGTGAAAAGTGACTAACATGGTTAATTAGAACCAAAATGTGGACCAAACTTGACTTGTATGAATATGGCACTAAGAGGTGGGAAAGGATTTCTAATTGCATGTACATGACGTTAACATGTTAATTGTACCAATATATGATGGCAAGTGACTCTTATAAGGTGTAAAGTGACTCCAATATGGTGAGAAGTCACTTACATGATTGATTAGAGCGAAAATGTGGCCCAAAATTGACTTGTTGGAATGGGGTACCAAGAGGTGGTTAAAGGATGTCTAATTGTATTTACGTGATGTTAACATGTTAATTGTATCAATATATGGGGCAAGTGACTCATATAGGGTGTAAAGGTACTCTAATATGGTGAACAGTGACTTACATGGTTGATTAGAGCCAAAATGTGAAACAAAATTAACTTGTATGAAAGTGGCATTAATAGGTGGTAAAAGGATGTCAAATTGGATGTATATGATGTTAACATGTCAATTGTTGCATATATGGTGGAAAGTGACTCTTATAGGGTGCAAAGTGACTCTAATATCGTGAGAAGTGACTAACATGGTTAATTAGAACCAAAATGTGGACCAAAATTGACTTGTATGAATATGGCACTAAGAGGTGGTAAAAGGATTTCTAATTGCATGTACATGATGTTAACATGTTAATTATACCAATATATGATGGCAAGTGACTCTTATAAGGTGCAAAGTGACTCTAATATGGTGAGAAGTCACTTACATGATTGATTAGAGCCAAAATGTGGCCCAAAATTGACTTTTAGGAAAGAGGTAGCAAGAGGTGGTTAAAGGATGTCTAATTGCATTTACGTGATGTTAACATGTTAATTGTATCAATATATGGGGCAAGAGACTTATATAGAGTGTAAAGGTACTCTAATATGGTGAACAGTGACTTACATGGTTGATTAGAGCCAAAATGTGGAACAAAATTAACTTGTATGAAAGTGGCATTAATAGGTGGTAAAAGGATATCAAATTGGATGTATATGATGTTAACATGTCAATTGTTGCATATATGGTGGAAAGTGACTCTTATAGTGTGCAATGTGACTCTAATATGGTGAAAAGTGACTAACATGGTTAATTAGAACCAAAATGTGGACCAAACTTGACTTGTATGAATATGGTACTAAGAGGTGGGAAAGGATTTCTAATTGCATGTACATGATGTTAACATGTTAATTGTACCAATATATGATGGCAAGTGACTCTTATAAGGTGCAAAGTGAATCTAATATGGTGAGAAGTCACTTACATGATTGATTAGAGCCAAAATGTGGCCCAAAATTGACTTGTAGGAAAGGGGTACCAAGAGGTGGTTAAACGATGCCTAATTGCATTTACGTGATGTTAACATGTTAATTGTATCAATATATGGGGCAAGTGACTCTTATAGGGTGTAAAGGTACTCTAATATGGTGAACAGTGACTTACATGGTTTATTAGAGCCAAAATGTGCAACAAAATTAACTTGTATGAAAGTGGCATTAATAGGTGGTAAAAAGGATATCAAATTGGATGTATATGATGTTAACATGGCAATTGTTGCATATATGGTGGAAAGTGACTCATATAGGGTGCAAAGTGACTCTAATATGGTGAGAAGTGACTAACATGGTTAATTAGAACCAAAATGTGGAACTAAATTGACTTGTATGAATGGGACTAAGAGGTGGTAAAAGGATTTCTAATTGCATGTACATGATGTTAACATGTAAATTGTACCAATATATGATGGCAAGTGATTCTTATAAGGTGCAAAGTGACTCTAATATGGTGAGAAGTCACTTACATGATTGATTAGAGCCAAAATGTGGCCCAAAATTGACTTGTAGGAAAAGGGTACCCAGAGGTGGTTAAAGGATGTCTAATTGCATTACGTGATGTTAATATGTTAATTGTATCAATATATGGGGCAAGTGACTCTTATAGGGTGTAAAAGTACTCTAATATGGTGAACAGTGACTTACATGGTTGATTAGAGCCAAAATGTGGAACAAAATTAACTTGTATGAAAGTGGCATTAATAGGTGGTAAAAGGATATCAAATTGGATGTATATGATGTTAACATGTCAATAGTTGCATATATGGTGGAAAGTGACTCTTATAGTGTGCAAAGTGACTCTAATATGGTGAAAAGTGACTAACATGGTTAATTAGAACCAAAATGTGGACCAAACTTGACTTGTATGAATATGGCACTAAGAGGTGGGAAAGGATTTCTAATTGCATGTACATGACGTTAACATGTTAATTGTACCAATATATGATGGCAAGTGACTCTTATAAGGTGTAAAGTGACTCCAATATGGTGAGAAGTCACTTACATGATTGATTAGAGCGAAAATGTGGCCCAAAATTGACTTGTAGGAATGGGGTACCAAGAGGTGGTTAAAGGATGTCTAATTGCATTTACGTGATGTTAACATGTTAATTATATCAATATTTGGTGATGTCTAATTGCATGTACATGATGTTAACATGTTAATTATATCAATATTTGGTGGCAAGTGACTCTTATAGGGTGAAAAGGGACTCTAATATGGTGAAAAGTGACTAACATGGTTAATTAGAACCAAAATGTGGACCAAAATTGACTTGTATGAATATGGCACTAAGAGGTGGTAAAAGGATTTCTAATTGCATGTACATGATGTTCACATGTTAATTGTACCAATATATGATGGCAAGTGACTCTTATAAGGTGCAAAGTGACTCTAATATGGTGAGAAGTCACTTACATAATTGATTAGAGCCAAAATGTGGCCCAAAATTGACTTGTACGAAATGGGTACCAAGAGGTGGTTAAAGGATGTCTAATTGCATGTACATGATGTTAACATGTTAATTATATAGATATTTGGTGGCAAGTAACTCTTATAGGGTGCAAAGTGACTATAATATGGTGAAAAGTGACTAACATGGTTAATTAGAACCAAAATGTGGACCAAAATTGACTTGTATGAATATGGCACTAAGAGGTAGTAAAAGGATTTCTAATTGCATGTAAATGATGTTATTATGTTAATTGTACCAATATATGATGGCAAGTGACTCTTATAACAAAGTGACTCTAATATGGTGAGAAGTCACTTACATGATTGATTAGAGCCAAAATGTGGCCCAAAATTGACTTGTAGGAAAGGGGTACCAAGAGGTGGTTAAAGGATGTCTAATTGCATTTACGTGATGTTAATATGTTAATTGTATCAATATATGGGGTAAGTGACTCTTATAGGGTGTAAATGTACTCTAATATGGTGAATTACCTACATGATTGATTAGAGGCAAAATGTGGAACAAAATTAACTTGTATGAAAGTGGCATTAATAGGTGATAAAAGGATGTCAAATTGGATGTATATGATGTTAACATGTCAATTGTTGCATATATGGTGGAAAGTGACTCTTATAGGGTGCAAAGTGACTCTAATATGGTGAGAAGTGACTAACATGGTTAATTAGAACCAAAATGTGGACCAAAATTGACTGGTATGAATATGGCACTAAGAGGTGTAAAAGGATTTTTAATTGCATGTACATGATGTTAACATATTAATTGTAGCAATATATGATGGCAAGTGACTCTTATAAGGTGTAAAGTTGATTGATTAGAGCCAAAATCTGGCCCAAAATTGACTTGTAGGAAAGGGGTACCAAGAGGTGGTTAAAGGATGTCTAATTGTATTTACGTGATTTAACATGTTAATTGTATCAATATATGGGGCAAGTGACTCATATAGGGTGTAAAGGTACTCTAATATGGTGAACAGTGACTTACATGGTTAATTAGAGCCAAGATGTGGAACAAAATTAACTTGTATGAAAGTGGCATTAATAGGTGGTAAAAGGATGTCAAATTGGATGTATATGATGTTAACATGTCAATTGTTGCATATATGGTGGAAAGTGACTCTTATAGGGTGCAAAGTGACTCTAATATGGTGAAAAGTGACTAACATGGTTAATTAGAACCAAAATGTGGACCAAAATTGACTTGTATGAATATGGCACTAAGAGGTGGGAAAGAATTTCTAATTGCATGTACATGATGTTAACATGTTAATTGTACCAATATATGGTGGCAAGTAACTCTTATAAGGTGTAAAGTGACTCCAATATGGTGAGAAGTCACTTACATGATTGATTAGAGCCAAAATGTGACCCAAAATTGACTTGTAGGAAAGGGGTACCAAGAGGTGGTTAAAGGATGTCTAATTGAATTTACGTGATGTTAACATGTTAATTGTACCAATATATGATGGCAAGTGAATCTTATAAGGTGCAAAGTAACTCTAATATGGTGAGAAGTCACTTACATGATTGATTAGAGCCAAAATATGGCCAAAAATTGACTTGTAGGAAAGGGGTACCAAGAGGTGGTTAAAGGATATCTAATTGAATTTACGTGATGTTAACATGTTAATTTTACCAATATATGTGGCAAGTGACTCTTATAAGGTGCAAAGTGACTCTAATATGGTGAGAAGTCACTTACATGATTGATTAGAGCCAAAATGTGGCCCAAAATTGACTTGTAGGAAAGGGGTACCAAGATGTGGTTAAAGGATGTCTAATTGCATTTACATGATGTTAATAGGTTAATTGAATCAATATATGGGGCAAGTGACTCTTATAGGTGTAAAGGTACTCTAATATGGTGAATAGTGACTTACATGGTTGATTAGAGCTAAAATGTGGAACAAAATTAACTTGTATGAAACTGGCATTAATAAGTGGTAAAAGGATGTCAAATTGGATGTATATGATGTTAACTTATCAATTGTTGCATATATGGTGGAAAGTGACTCTTATAGGGTGCAAAGTGACTCTAATATGGTGAAAAGTGACTAACATGGTTAATTAGAACCAAAATGTGGACCAAAATTGACTTGTATGAATATGGCACTAAGAGGTGGGAAAGGATTTCTAATTGCATGTACATGATGTTAACATGTTAATTGTACCAATATATGGTGGCAAGTAACTCTTATAAGGTGTAAAGTGACTCCAATATGGTGAGAAGTCACTTACATGATTGATTAGAGCCAAAATGTGACCCAAAATTGACTTGTAGGAAAGGGGTACCAAGAGGTGGTTAAAGGATGTCTAATTATATTTATGTGATGTTAACATGTTAATTGTATCAATATATGGGGCAAGTGACTCATATAGGGTGTAAACGTACTCTAATATGGTGAACAGTGACTTACGTGGTTGATTAGAGCCAAAATGTGGAACAAAATTAACTTGTATGAAAGTGGCATTAATAGGTGGTAAAAGGATGTTAAATTGGATGTATATGATGTTAACATGTCAATTGTTGTATATATGGTGGAAAGTGACTCTTATAGGGTGCAAAGTAACTCTAATATGGTGCGAAGTGACTAACATGGTTAATTAGAACCAAAATGTGGACCAAAATTGACTTGTATGAATATGGGACTAAGAGGTGGTAAAAGGATTTCTAATTGCATGTACATGATGTTAACATGTTAATTGTACCTATATATGATGGCAAGTGACTCTTATAAGGTGCAAAGTGACTCTAATATGGTGAGAAGTCACTTACATAATTGATTAGAACCAAAATGGGGCCCAAAATTGACTTGTACAAAAGGGGTACCAAGAGGTGGTTAAAGGATGTCTAATTGCATTTACGTGATGTTAACATGTTAATTATGTCAATATTTGGTGGCAAATGACTCTTATAGGGTGCAAAGTGACTCTAATATGGTGAAAAGTGACTAACATGGTTAATTAGAACCAAAATATGGACCAAAACTGACTTGTTTATGGCACTAAGAGTTGGTAAAAAGATTTCTAATTGCATGTACATGATGTTAACATGTTAATTGTACCAATACATGATGGAAAGTGACTCTTATAAGGTGCAAAGTGACTCTAATATGGTGAGAAGTCACTTACATGATTGATTAGAGCCAAAATATGGCCCAAAATTGATTTGTAGGAAAGGGTACCAAGAGGTGGTTAAAGGATGTCTAATTGCATTTACGTGATGTTAATAGGTTAATTGAATCAATATATGGGGCAAGTGACTCTTATAGGGTGTAAAGGTACTCTAATATGGTGAATAGTGACTTACATGGTTGATTAGAGCTAAAATGTGGAACAAAATTAACTTGTATGAAACTGGCATTAATAAGTGGTAAAAGGATGTCAAATTGGATGTATATGATGTTAACTTATCAATTGTTGCATATATGGTGGAAAGTGACTCTTATAGGGTGCAAAGTGACTCTAATATGGTGAAAAGTGACTAACATGGTTAATTAGAACCAAAATGTGGACCAAAATTGACTTGTATGAATATGGCACTAAGAGGTGGGAAAGGATTTCTAATTGCATGTACATGATGTTAACATGTTAATTGTACCAATATATGGTGGCAAGTAACTCTTATAAGGTGTAAAGTGACTCCAATATGGTGAGAAGTCACTTACATGATTGATTAGAGCCAAAATGTGACCCAAAATTTACTTGTAGGAAAGGGGTACCAAGAGGTGGTTAAAGGATGTCTAATTACATTTATGTGATGTTAACATGTTAATTGTATCAATATATGGGGCAAGTGACTCATATAGGGTGTAAACGTACTCTAATATGGTGAACAGTGACTTACGTGGTTGATTAGAGCCAAAATGTGGAACAAAATTAACTTGTATGAAAGTGGCATTAATAGGTGGTAAAAGGATGTCAAATTGGATGTATATGATGTTAACATGTCAATTGTTGCATATATGGTGGAAAGTGAATCTTATAGGGTGCAAAGTGACTCTAATATGGTGAGAAGTGACTAACATGGTTAATTAGAACCAAAATGTGGACCAAAATTGACTTGTATGAATATGGGACTAAGAGGTGGTAAAAGGATTTCTAATTGCATGTACATGATGTTAACATGTTAATTGTACCTATATATGATGGCAAGTGACTCTTATAAGGTGCAAAGTGACTCTAATATGGTGAGAAGTTACTTACATAATTGATTAGAGCCAAAATGTGGCCCAAAATTGACTTGTACGAAAGGGGTACCAAGAGGTGGTTAAAGGATGTCTAATTGCATGTACATGATGTTAACATGTTAATTATATCAATATTTGGTGGCAAGTGACTCTTATAGGGTGAAAAGTGACTTTAATATGGTGAAAAGTGACTAACATGGTTAATTAGAACCAAAACGTGGACCAAAATTGACTTGTATGAATATGGCACTAAGAGTTGGTAAAAGGATTTATAATTGCATGTACATGATGTTAACATGTTAATTTTACCAATATATGATGGCAAGTGACTCTTATAAGGTGCAAAGTGACTCTAATATGGTGAGAAGTCACTTACATGATTGATTAGAGCCAAAATGTGGCCCAAAATTGACTTGTAGGAAAGGGGTACCAAGATGTGGTTAAAGGATGTCTAATTGCATTTACATGATGTTAATAGGTTAATTGAATCAATATATGGGGCAAGTGACTCTTATAGGGTGTAAAGGTACTCTAATATGGTGAACAATGACTTACAGGGTTGATTAGAGCCAAAATGTGGAACAAAATTAACTTGTATGAAAGTGGCATTAATAGGTGGTAAAAGGATGTCAAATTGGATCAATATGATGTTAACATGTCAATTGTTGCATATATGGTGGAAATTGACTCTTATAGGGTGCAAAATGACTCTAATATGGTGAGAAGTGACTAACATGGTTAATTAGAACCAAAATGTGGACCAAAATTTACTTGTATGAATATGGCACTAAGAGGTGGTAAAAGGATTTCTAATTGCATGTACATGATGTTAACATGTTAATTGTACCAATATATGATGGCAAGTGACTCTTATAAGGTGCAAAGTGACTCTAATATGGTGAGAAGTCACTTACATGATTGATTAGAGCGAAAATGTGGCCCAAAATTGACTTGTAGGAAAGGGGTACCAAGATGTGGTTAAAGGATGTCTAATTGCATTTACGTGATGTTAATAGGTTAATTTAATCAATATATGGGGCAAGTGACTCTTATAGGGTGTAAAGGTACTCTAATATGGTGAACAATGACTTACAGGGTTTGATTAGAGCCAAAATGTGGAACAAAATTAACTTGTATGAAAGTGGCATTAATAGGTGGTAAAAGGATATCAAATTGGATGTATATGATGTTAACATGTCAATTGTTGCATATATGGTGGAAAGTGACTCTTATAGGGTGCAAAGTGACTCTAATATGGTGAGAAGTGACTAGCATGGTTAATTAGAACCAAAATGTGGACCAAAATTGACTTGTATGAATATGGCACTAAGAGGTGGTAAAAGGATTTTTAATTGCATGTACATGATGTTAACATGTTAATTGTACCAATATATGGTGGCAAGTGACTCTTTATAAGGTGCAAAGTGACTCTAATATGGTGAGAAGTCACTTACATAATTGATTAGAGCCAAAATGTGGCCCAAAATTGAGTTGTACGAAAGGGGTACCAAGAGGTGGTTAAAGGATGTCTAATTGCATGTACATGATGTTAACATGTTAATTATATAAATATTTGGTGGCAAGTAACTCTTATAGGGTGCAAAGTGACTATAATATGGTGAAAAGTGATGTGGATCTCTCCACAAATAAAGAAAAGAAGAAGAAGAAAAGGGATAAGAGAAGAAGAGGATATTTCAAAAGAACACGATCAATCCAGAAACGTGAACTTTGAATCTCAAATTGCTTAGATCAATCCAGAAACTAAGTAATTCGAATCTAACCTTCAAAACAATCCAGTAATTGAAGTTTAGAGGGAAGAAAATCTACTCATAGTTTATCTCAAAACAAAAGTTTTATATCATCCATTGTCTCCCTTAAAATTTTACATGAGAAGGGTATTTATAGGCTTAGACAATAACCCAAATCCAATAGGATTCCAAGAGAAATTCAATATCAGCTTGAATTAGCCAATATCTGAATTCTTCCAGGAAACAAAGTTAAAAACCAAATCCGAATAGAAAAAAGATAAAATCCAAATCCAAATAGGAAAATAAAATCCTAAGTGCTTAAAACAAGAAAAACCCTTTCAAGTGAAAGGTAAAAACTTGCAAGCAAAATTCGAATTAATAATTATATAATAATCAGCTACTTGTCCAACTTCATGCACCGCTCCTTTATTCCTTGTTGTCCAAGTAAGCTTCATAACCCATCTTTGCATCCTCTCCAATTGAGCATCACCACAAGTACACATAACCAAATCCAAATTAACATATTCATTCCTTGATCCTCATCATTCTCCTCTCCTTTGAAGAAAACTCGTCCTCGAGTTCTAAAGTATTTAAGAATAAGCACACAACGAGGTGATTTCTCGTAGAACTTGAAAGCCTTAAATTTCAATTCCATCAGCAATATATTTGGAAGTAAACTCGAAAGAATAAGATAGTTTGATGAGATAGGTGCATTCAACAAGTTCTCTACCCCCAAAAAATCAATGTGTTCCACTTGGATGATGTTGTTTTCCTTGTCCACAACCTCTTTAGTTTCAAACTTCTCCTTTAGTATCTCTTGTCCATCATCACGCATAAATTTAGGAGATGCATCTATCTGATCTTTTTCAACAACCAAGACTTTCTCAACAAGTGACTGTCTTTCTTCATGCTTCTCTATCATAGCTTCTTTTGTAACTGGTTCATCCTTTTCATCCAAACTTGATGTAGTCGCCACATGTAACACATGGTAATCAACAATAAGATCCGCGACATTCTCCACACTGACAAAGTCTTCTTCTTTAGTTTCTTCTGAAAGAGTAAACTCGTGAAGGGAAGACTTCAATTTCTCGTGTTGTTGAAAAGATTCAAATTCCAAAGCAAGATTGCATACATCATTAAACGAGATATATGGACTTGATTTAACCTTTCGATAAATAGGCAAATTCAATCCACGAATAAATCTTCCAATTTTAATTGTTTCCGTCTCCTCCATGTCACAAATAAGGCGCAATCTATAAAATTCAGAAGTATACTCGGAAACACTCATAGTACCTTGAGAGAGGGATGTCATCTTCATTATACATTCGAATTTATAATGCAAAGGAATATATTTTGCACGAAGTTTTTTCTTCAGAGATGTCCAAGTCATAATCTTTTCTTTTCCAGATCTAACTCTTTTTATGTTTAGATTATCAAACCACAAGCCTGCTTTCTTTGTAAGTTTAAGCGCTGCAATCTTGAATATTCTCATCTCAGTCCAACCTGTATAAGCAGAAATCTTGTCGACTTGTGTTACACATTCAACAAAATCATCTATGCTACCCAAACCTGTAAAATAAGCAAGTTCTATACCAGGATCATAGACTTCATCACTATCTTTCACCTTAATTAAAATTTTATCCCATGCATCAAACCTCGATTCCATTGAATTAAAAAGCTTTTGAGTACATTTATCAATCTGATCCAATTTTCCAAGTAATTTTTTGAGCAATTCATCCGTAGCCATAAGAAAAATCTGAAAAAAAATTTGGTGAACAGTGCCCGTGAACAGTGCCGATGAATAGAACCCATGAACAGTAACCCCGTGAACAGTACCAATGAACAGTAATTTTGTGAACAGTAACCCCTGGAACAGTACTCGTGAACAGTACTCGCGAATAGTAATTTTTTTTTTTTGAACCCTAGATCTCCCAACAATTAAGAAATTGGAGAAAAAACTTTGGCTCTTGATACCAAATTGATGTGGATCTCTCCACAAATAAAGAAAAGAAGAAGAAGAAAAGGGATAAGAGAAGAAGAGGATATTTCAAAAGAACACGATCAATCCAGAAACGTGAACTTTGAATCTCAAATTGCTTAGATCAATCCAGAAACTAAGTAATTCGAATCTAACCTTCAAAACAATCCGGTAATTAAAGTTTAGAGGGAAGAAAAACTACTCATAGTTTATCTCAAAACAAAAGTTTTATATCATCCATTGTCTCCCTTAAAATTTTACATGAGAAGGGTATTTATAGGCTTAGACAATAACCCAAACCCAATAGGATTCCAAGAGAAATTCAATATAAGCTTGAATTAGCCAATATCTGAATCCTTCCAGGAAACAAATTTAAAAACCAAATCCGAATAGAAAAAAGATAAAAACCAAATCCAAATAGGAAAATAAAATCCTAAGTGCTTAAAACAAGAAAAACCCTTTCAAGTGAAAGGTAAAAACTTGCAAGCAAAATTTGAATTAATAATTATATAATAATCAGCTACTTGTCCAACTTCATACACCGCTCCTTTATTCCTTGTTGTCCAAGTAAGCTTCATAACCCATCTTTGCATCCTCTCCAATTGAGCATCACCACAAGTACACATAACCAAATCCAAATTAACATATTCATTCCTTGATCCTCATCAAAAAGTGACTAACATGGTTAATTAGAACCAAAATGTGGACCAAAATTGACTTGTATGAATATGGCACTAAGAGGTAGTAAAAGGATTTCTAATTGCATGTACATGATGTTAACATGTTAATTGTACCAATATATGATGGCAAGTGACTCTTATAAGGTGCAAAGTGACTCTAATATGGTGAGAAGTCACTTACATGATTGATTAGAGCCAAAATGTGGCCCAAAATTGACTTGTAGGAAAGGGGTACCAAGAGGTGGTTAAAGGATGTCTAATTGCATTTACGTGATGTTAATATGTTAATTGTATCAATATATGGGGCAAGTGACTCTTATAGGGTGTAAATGTACTCTAATATGGTGAATAGTGACTTACATGATTGATTAGAGGCAAAATATGGAACAAAATTAACTTGTATGAAAGTGGCATTAATAGGTGGAAAAAGGATGTCAAATTAGATGTATATGATGTTAACATGTCAATTGTTGCATCTATGGTGGAAAGTGACTCTTATAGGGTGCAAAGTGACTCTAATATGGTGAAAAGTGACTAACATGGTTAATTAGAACCAAAATGTGGACCAAAATTGACTTGTATGAATATGGCACTAAGAGGTGGGAAAGGATTTCTAATTGCATGTACATGATGTTAACATGTTAATTGTACCAATATTTGATGGCAAGTGACTCTTATAAAGTGTAAAGTGACTCCAATATGGTGAGAAGTGACTTACATGATTGTTTAGAGCCAAAATGTGGCCCAAAATTGACTTGTAGGAAAGGGGTACCAAGAGGTGGTTAAAGGATGTCTAATTGCATTTACGTGATGTTAACATGTTAATTGTATCAATATATGGGCCAAGTGACTCTTATAGGGTGTAAAGGTACTCTAATATGGTGAACAGTGATTTACATGATTGATTAGAGCTAAAATGTGGAACAAAATTAACTTGTATGAAACTAGCATTAATAAGTGGTAAAAGGATGTCAAATTGGATGTATATGATGTTAACATGTCAATTGTTGCATATATGGTGGAAAGTGACTCTTATAGGGTGCAAAGTGACTCTAATATGGTGAGAAGTGACTAACATGGTTAATTAGAACCAAAATGTGGACCAAAATTGACTTGTATGAATATGGGACTAAGAGGTGGTAAAAAGGATTTCTAATTGCATGTACATGATGTTAACATGTTAATTGTACCTATATATGATGGCAAGTGACTCTTATAAGGTGCAAAGTGACTCTAATATGGTGAGAAGTCACTTACATAATTGATTAGAGCCAAAATGTGGCCCAAAATTGATTTGTACGAAAGGGGTACCAAGAGGTGGTTAAAGGATGTCTAATTGCATGTACATGATGTTAACATGTTAATTATATCAATATTTGGTGGCAAGTGACTCTTATAGGGTGAAAAGTGACTCTAATATGGTGAAAAGTGACTATGGTTAATTAGAACCAAAATGTGGACCAAAATTGACTTGTACGAATATGGCACTAAGAGTTGGTAAAAGGATTTATAATTTCATGTACATGATGTTAACATGTTAATTGTACCAATATATGATGGCAAGTGACTCTTATAAGGTGCAAAGTGACTCTAATATGGTGAGAAGTCACTTACATGATTGATTAGAGCCAAAATGAGCCCAAAATTGACTTGTAGGAAAGGGGTACCAAGATGTGGTTAAAGGATGTCTAATTGCATTTACGTGATGTTAATAGGTTAATTGAATCAATATATGGGGCAAGTGACTCTTATAGGGTGTAAAGGTACTCTAATATGGTGAACAATGACTTACAGGGTTGATTAGAGCCAAAATGTGTAACAAAATTAACTTGTATGAAACTGGCATTAATAGGTGGTAAAAGGATGTCAAATTGGATGTATATGATGTTAACATGTCAATTGTTGCATATATGGTGGAAAATGACTCTTATAGGGTGCAAAATGACTCTAATATGGTGAGAAGTGACTAACATGGTTAATTAGAACCAAAATGTGGACCAAAATTTACTTGCATGAATATGGCACTAAGAGGTGGTAAAAGGATTTCTAATTGCATGTACATGATGTTAACATGTTAATTGTACCAATATATGATGGCAAGTGACTCTTATAAGGTGCAAAGTGACTCTAATATGGTGAGAAGTCACTTACATGATTGATTAGAGCCAAAATGTGGCCCAAAATTGAATTGTAGGAAAGGGGTACCAAGGGGTGGTTAAAGGATGTCTAATTGTATTTACGTGATGTTAACATGTTAATTGTATCAATATATTGGGCAAGTGACTCTTATAGGGTGTAAAGGTACTCTAATATGGTGAACAGTGACTTACATGGTTGATTAGAGCCAAAATGTGGAACAAAATTAACTTGTATGAAACTGGCATTAATAGGTGGTAAAAGGATTTCAAATTGGATGTATATGATGTTAACATGTCAATTGTTGCATATATGGTGGAAAGTGACTCTTATAGGGTGCAAAGTGACTCTAATATGGTGAGAAGTGACTAACATGGTTAATTAGAACCAAAATGTGGACCAAAATTGACTTGTATGAATATGGGACTAAGAGGTGGTAAAAGGATTTCTAATTGCATGTACATGATGTTAACATGTTAATTGTACCTATATATGATGGCAACTGACTCTTATAAGGTGCAAAGTGACTCTAATATGGTGAGAAGTCACTTACATAATTGATTAGAACCAAAATGGGGCCCAAAATTGACTTGTACGAAAGGGGTACCAAGAGGTGGTTAAAGGATGTCTAATTGCATTTACGTGATGTTAACATGTTAATTATGTCAATATTTGGTGGCAAGTGACTCTTATAGGGTGCAAAGTGACTCTAATATGGTGAAAAGTGACTAACATGGTTAATTAGAACCAAAATATGGACCAAAACTGACTTGTTTATGGCACTAAGAGTTGGTAAAAAGATTTCTAATTGCATGTACATGATGTTAACATGTTAATTGTACCAATACATGATGGAAAGTGACTCTTATAAGGTGCAAAGTGACTCTAATATGGTGAGAAGTCACTTACATGATTGATTAGAGACAAAATGTGGCCCAAAATTGATTTGTAGGAAAGGGTACCAAGAGGTGGTTAAAGGATGTCTAATTGCATATACGTGATGTTAATAGGTTAATTGAATCAATATATGGGGCAAGTGACTCTTATAGGGTGTAAAGGTACTCTAATATGGTGAATAGTGACTTACATGGTTGATTAGAGCTAAAATGTGGAACAAAATTAACTTGTATGAAACTGGCATTAATAAGTGGTAAAAGGATGTCAAATTGGATGTATATGATGTTAACTTATCAATTGTTGCATATATGGTGGAAAGTGACTCTTATAGGGTGCAAAGTGACTCTAATATGGTGAAAAGTGACTAACATGGTTAATTAGAACCAAAATGTGGACCAAAATTGACTTGTATGAATATGGCACTAAGAGGTGGGAAATGATTTCTAATTGCATGTACATGATGTTAACATGTTAATTGTACCAATATATGGTGGCAAGTAACTCTTATAAGGTGTAAAGTGACTCCAATATGGTGAGAAGTCACTTACATGATTGATTAGAGCGAAAATGTGACCCAAAATTGACTTGTAGGAAAGGGGTACCAAGAGGTGGTTAAAGGATGTCTAATTACATTTATGTGATGTTAACATGTTAATTGTATCAATATATGGGGCAAGTGACTCATATAGGGTGTAAACGTACTCTAATATGGTGAACAGTGACTTACGTGGTTGATTAGAGCCAAAATGTGGAACAAAATTAACTTGTATGAAAGTGGCATTAATAGGTGGTAAAAGGATGTCAAATTGGATGTATATGATGTTAACATGTCAATTGTTGCATATATGGTGGAAAGTGACTCTTATAGGGTGCAAAGTAACTCTAATATGGTGAGAAGTGACTAACATGGTTAATTAGAACCAAAATGTGGACCAAAATTGACTTGTATGAATATGGGACTAAGAGGTGGTAAAAGGATTTCTAATTGCATGTACATGATGTTAACATGTTAATTGTACCTATATATGATGGCAAGTGACTCTTATAAGGTGCAAAGTGACTCTAATATGGTGAGAAGTCACTTACATAATTGATTAGAACCAAAATGGGGCCCAAAATTGACTTGTACGAAAGGGGTACCAAGAGGTGGTTAAAGGATGTCTAATTGCATTTACGTGATGTTAACATGTTAATTATGTCAATATTTGGTGGCAAGTGACTCTTATAGGGTGCAAAGTGACTCTAATATGGTGAAAAGTGACTAACATGGTTAATTAGAACCAAAATGTGGACCAAAACTGACTTGTTTATGGCACTAAGAGTTGGTAAAAAGATTTCTAATTGCATGTACATGATGTTAACATGTTAATTATACCAATACATGATGGAAAGTGACTCTTATAAGGTGCAAAGTGACTCTAATATGGTGAGAAGTCACTTACATGATTGATTAGAGCCAAAATGTGGCCCAAAATTGATTTGTAGGAAAGGGTACCAAGAGGTGGTTAAAGGATGTCTAATTGCATTTACGTGATGTTAATAGGTTAATTGAATCAATATATGGGGCAAGTGACTCTTATAGGGTGTAAAGGTACTCTAATATGGTGAATAGTGACTTACATGGTTGATTAGAGCTAAAATGTGGAACAAAATTAACTTGTATGAAACTGGCATTAATAAGTGGTAAAAGGATGTCAAATTGGATGTATATGATGTTAACTTATCAATTGTTGCATATATGGTGGAAAGTGACTCTTATAGGGTGCAAAGTGACTCTAATATGGTGAAAAGTGACTAACATGGTTAATTATAACCAAAATGTGGACCGAAATTGACTTGTATGAATATGGCACTAAGAGGTGGGAAAGGATTTCTAATTGCATGTACATGATGTTAACATGTTAATTGTAACAATATATGGTGGCAAGTAACTCTTATAAGGTGTAAAGTGACTCCAATATGGTGAGAAGTCACTTACATGATTGATTAGAGCCAAAATGTGACCCAAAATTTACTTGTAGGAAAGGGGTACCAAGAGGTGGTTAAAGGATGTCTAATTACATTTATGTGATGTTAACATGTTAATTGTATCAATATATGGGGCAAGTGACTCATATAGGGTGTAAACGTACTCTAATATGGTGAACAGTGACTTACGTGGTTGATTAGAGCCAAAATGTGGAACAAAATTAACTTGTATGAAAGTGGCATTAATAGGTGGTAAAAGGATGTCAAATTGGATGTATATGATGTTAACATGTCAATTGTTGCATATATGGTGGAAAGTGAATCTTATAGGGTGCAAAGTGACTCTAATATGGTGAGAAGTGACTAACATGGTTAATTAGAACCAAAATGTGGACCAAAATTGACTTGTATGAATATGGGACTAAGAGGTGGTAAAAGGATTTCTAATTGCATGTACATGATGTTAACATGTTAATTGTACCTATATATGATGGCAAGTGACTCTTATAAGGTGCAAAGTGACTCTAATATGGTGAGAAGTTACATACATAATTGATTAGAGCCAAAATGTGGCCCAAAATTGACTTGTACGAAAGGGGTACCAAGAGGTGGTTAAAGGATGTCTAATTGCATGTACATGATGTTAACATGTTAATTATATCAATATTTGGTGGCAAGTGACTCTTATAGGGTGAAAAGTGACTTTAATATGGTGAAAAGTGACTAACATGGTTAATTAGAACCAAAACGTGGACCAAAATTGACTTGTATGAATATGGCACTAAGAGTTGGTAAAAGGATTTATAATTGCATGTACATGATGTTAACATGTTAATTTTACCAATATATGATGGCAAGTGACTCTTATAAGGTGCAAAGTGACTCTAATATGGTGAGAAGTCACTTACATGATTGATTAGAGCCAAAATGTGGCCCAAAATTGACTTGTAGGAAAGGGGTACCAAGATGTGGTTAAAGGATGTCTAATTGCATTTACATGATGTTAATAGGTTAATTGAATCAATATATGGGGCAAGTGACTCTTATAGGGTGTAAAGGTACTCTAATATGGTGAACAATGACTTACAGGGTTGATTAGAGCCAAAATGTGGAACAAAATTAACTTGTATGAAAGTGGCATTAATAGGTGGTAAAAGGATGTCAAATTGGATCAATATGATGTTAACATGTCAATTGTTGCATATATGGTGGAAATTTACTCTTATAGGGTGCAAAATGACTCTATTATGGTGAGAAGTTACTAACATGGTTAATTAGAACCAAAATGTGGACCAAAATTTACTTGTATGAATATGGCACTAAGAGGTGGTAAAAGGATTTCTAATTGCATGTACATGATGTTAACATGTTAATTGTACCAATATATGATGGCAAGTGACTCTTATAAGGTGCAAAGTGACTCTAATATGGTGAGAAGTCACTTACATGATTGATTAGAGCGAAAATGTGGCCCAAAATTGACTTGTAGGAAAGGGGTACCAAGATGTGGTTAAAGGATGTCTAATTGCATTTACGTGATGTTAATAGGTTAATTTAATCAATATATGGGGCAAGTGACTCTTATAGGGTGTAAAGGTACTCTAATATGGTGAACAATGACTTACAGGGTTGATTAGAGCCAAAATGTGGAACAAAATTAACTTGTATGAAAGTGGCATTAATAGGTGGTAAAAGGATATCAAATTGGATGTATATGATGTTAAGATGTCAATTGTTGCATATATGGTGGAAAGTGACTCTTATAGGGTGCAAAGTGACTCTAATATGGTGAGAAGTGACTAGCATGGTTAATTAGAACCAAAATGTGGACCAAAATTGACTTGTATGAATATGGCACTAAGAGGTGGTAAAAGGATTTCTAATTGCATGTACATGATGTTAACATGTTAATTGTACCAATATATGGTGGCAAGTGACTCTTATAAGGTGCAAAGTGACTCTAATATGGTGAGAAGTCACTTACATAATTGATTAGAGCCAAAATGTGGCCCAAAATTGAGTTGTACGAAAGGGGTACCAAGAGGTGGTTAAAGGATGTCTAATTGCATGTACATAATGTTAACATGTTAATTATATAAATATTTGGTGGCAAGTAACTCTTATAGGGTGCAAAGTGACTATAATATGGTGAAAAGTGATGTGGATCTCTCCACAAATAAAGAAAAGAAGAAGAAGAAAAGGGATAAGAGAAGAAGAGGATATTTCAAAAGAACACGATCAATTCAGAAACGTGAACTTTGAATCTCAAATTGCTTAGATCAATCCAGAAACTAAGTAATTCGAATCTAACCTTCAAAACAATCCAGTAATTGAAGTTTAGAGGGAAGAAAAGCTACTCATAGTTTATCTCAAAACAAAAGTTTTATATCATCCATTGTCTCCCTTAAAATTTTACATGAGAAGGGTATTTATAGGCTTAGACAATAACCCAAATCCAATAGGATTCCAAGAGAAATTCAATATCAGCTTGAATTAGCCAATATCTGAATCCTTCCAGGAAACAAATTTAAAAACCAAATCCGAATAGAAAAAAGATAAAATCCAAATCCAAATAGGAAAATAAAATCCTAAGTGCTTAAAACAAGAAAAACCCTTTCAAGTGAAAGGTAAAAACTTGCAAGCAAAATTCGAATTAATAATTATATAATAATCAGCTACTTGTCCAACTTCATGCACCGCTCCTTTATTCCTTGTTGTCCAAGTAAGCTTCATAACCCATCTTTGCATCCTCTCCAATTGAGCATCACCACAAGTACACATAACCAAATCCAAATTAACATATTCATTCCTTGATCCTCATCATTCTCCTCTCCTTTGAAGAAAACTCGTCCTCGAGTTCTAAAGTATTTAAGAATAAGCACACAACGAGGTGATTTCTCGTAGAACTTGAAAGCCTTAAATTTCAATTCCATCAGCAATATATTTGGAAGTAAACTCGAAAGAATAAGATAGTTTGATGAGATAGGTGCATTCAACAAGTTCTCTACCCCCAAAAAATCAATGTGTTCCACTTGGATGATGTTGTTTTCCTTGTCCACAACCTCTTTAGTTTCAAACTTCTCCTTTAGTATCTCTTGTCCATCATCACGCATAAATTTAGGAGATGCATCTAACTGATCTTTTTCAACAACCAAGACTTTCTCAACAAGTGACTGTCTTTCTTCATGCTTCTCTATCATAGCTTCTTTTGTAACTGGTTCATCCTTTTCATCCAAACTTGATGTAGTCGCCACATGTAACACATGGTAATCAACAATAAGATCCGCGACATTCTCCACACTGACAAAGTCTTCTTCTTTAGTTTCTTCTGAAAGAGTAAACTCGTGAAGGGAAGACTTCAATTTCTCGTGTTGTTGAAAAGATTCAAATTCCAAAGCAAGATTGCATACATCATTAAACGAGATATATGGACTTGATTTAACCTTTCGATAAATAGGCAAATTCAATCCACGAATAAATCTTCCAATTTTAATTGTTTCCGTCTCCTCCATGTCACAAATAAGGCGCAATCTATAAAATTCAGAAGTATACTCGGAAACACTCATAGTACCTTGAGAGAGGGATGTCATCTTCATTATACATTCGAATTTATAATGCAAAGGAATATATTTTGCACGAAGTTTTTTCTTCAGAGATGTCCAAGTCATAATCTTTTCTTTTCCAGATCTAACTCTTTTTATGTTTAGATTATCAAACCACAAGCCTGCTTTCTTTGTAAGTTTAAGCGCTGCAATCTTGAATATTCTCATCTCAGTCCAACCTGTATAAGCAGAAATCTTGTCGACTTGTGTTACACATTCAACAAAATCATCTATGCTACCCAAACCTGTAAAATAAGCAAGCTCTATACCAGGATCATAGACTTCATCACTATCTTTCACCTTAATTAAAATTTTATCCCATGCATCAAACCTCGATTCCGTTGAATTAAAAAGCTTTTGAGTACGTTTATCAATCTGATCCAATTTTCCAAGTAATTTTTTGAGCAATTCATCCGTAGCCATAAGAAAAATCTGAAAAAAAATTTGGTGAACAGTGCCCGTGAACAGTGCCGATGAATAGAACCCGTGAACAGTACCAATGAACAGTAATTTTGTGAACAGTAACCCCTGGAACAGTACTCGTGAACAGTACTCGCGAATAGTAATTTTTTTTTTTGAACCCTAGATCTCCCAACAATTAAGAAATTGGAGAAAAAACCTTGGCTCTTGATACCAAATTGATGTGGATCTCTCCACAAATAAAGAAAAGAAGAAGAAGAAAAGGGATAAGAGAAGAAGAGGATATTTCAAAAGAACACGATCAATCCAGAAACGTGAACTTTGAATCTCAAATTGCTTAGATCAATCCAGAAACTAAGTAATTCGAATCTAACCTTCAAAACAATCCGGTAATTGAAGTTTAGAGGGAAGAAAAACTACTCATAGTTTATCTCAAAACAAAAGTTTTATATCATCCATTGTCTCCCTTAAAATTTTATATGAGAAGGGTATTTATAGGCTTAGACAATAACCCAAACCCAATAGGATTCCAAGAGAAATTCAATATAAGCTTGAATTAGCCAATATCTGAATCCTTCCAGGAAACAAATTTAAAAACCAAATCCGAATAGAAAAAAGATAAAAACCAAATCAAAATAGGAAAATAAAATCCTAAGTGCTTAAAACAAGAAAAACCCTTTCAAGTGAAAGGTAAAAACTTGCAAGCAAAATTTGAATTAATAATTATATAATAATCAGCTACTTGTCCAACTTCATACACCGCTCCTTTATTCCTTGTTGTCCAAGTAAGCTTCATAACCCATCTTTGCATCCTCTCCAATTGAGCATCACCACAAGTACACATAACCCAATCCAAATTAACATATTCATTCCTTGATCCTCATCAAAAAGTGACTAACATGGTTAATTAGAACCAAAATGTGGACCAAAATTGACTTGTATGAATATGGCACTAAGAGGTAGTAAAAGGATTTCTAATTGCATGTACATGATGTTAACATGTTAATTGTACCAATATATGATGGCAAGTGACTCTTATAAGGTGCAAAGTGACTCTAATATGGTGAGAAGTCACTTACATGATTGATTAGAGCCAAAATGTGGCCCAAAATTGACTTGTAGGAAAGGGGTACCAAGAGGTGGTTAAAGGATGTCTAATTGTATTTACGTGATGTTAATATGTTAATTGTATCAATATATGGGGCAAGTGACTCTTATAGGGTGTAAATGTACTCTAATATGGTGAACAGTGACTTACATGATTGATTAGAGGCAAAATATGGAACAAAATTAACTTGTATGAAAGTGGCATTAATAGGTGGAAAAAGGATGTCAAATTAGATGTATATGATGTTAACATGTCAATTGTTGCATCTATGGTGGAAAGTGACTCTTATAGGGTGCAAAGTGACTCTAATATGGTGAAAAGTGACTAACATGGTTAATTAGAACCAAAATGTGGACCAAAATTGACTTGTATGAATATGGGACTAAGAGGTGGTAAAAGGATTTCTAATTGCATGTACATGATGTTAACATGTTAATTGTACCTATATATGATGGCAAGTGACTCTTATAAGGTGCAAAGTGACTCTAATATGGTGAGAAGTCACTTACATAATTGATTAGAGCCAAAATGTGGCCCAAAATTGACTTGTACGAAAGGGGTACCAAGAGGTGGTTAAAGGATGTCTAATTGCATGTACATGATGTTAACATGTTAATTATATCAATATTTGGTGGCAAGTGACTCTTATAGGGTGAAAAGTGACTCTAATATGGTGAAAAGTGACTATGGTTAATTAGAACCAAAATGTGGACCAAAATTGACTTGTACGAATATGGCACTAAGAGTTGGTAAAAGGATTTATAATTTCATGTACATGATGTTAACATGTTAATTGTACCAATATATGATGGCAAGTGACTCTTATAAGGTGCAAAGTGACTCTAATATGGTGAGAAGTCACTTACATGATTGATTAGAGCCAAAATGTGGCCCAAAATTGACTTGTAGGAAAGGGGTACCAAGATGTGGTTAAAGGATGTCTAATTGCATTTACGTGATGTTAATAGGTTAATTGAATCAATATATGGGGCAAGTGACTCTTATAGGGTGTAAAGGTACTCTAATATGGTGAACAATGACTTACAGGGTTGATTAGAGCCAAAATGTGTAACAAAATTAACTTGTATGAAACTGGCATTAATAGGTGGTAAAAGGATGTCAAATTGGATGTATATGATGTTAACATGTCAATTGTTGCATATATGGTGGAAAATGACTCTTATAGGGTGCAAAATGACTCTAATATGGTGAGAAGTGACTAACATGGTTAATTAGAACCAAAATGTGGACCAAAATTTACTTGTATGAATATGGCACTAAGAGGTGGTAAAAGGATTTCTAATTGTATGTACATGATGTTAACATGTTAATTGTACCAATATATGATGGCAAGTGACTCTTATAAGGTGCAAAGTGACTCTAATATGGTGAGAAGTCACTTACATGATTGATTAGAGCCAAAATGTGGCCCAAAATTGACTTGTAGGAAAGGGGTACCAAGAGGTGGTTAAAGGATGTCTAATTGTATTTACATGATGTTAACATGTTAATTGTATCAATGTATGGGGCAAGTGACTCATATAGGTTGTAAAGGTACTCTAATATGGTGAACAGTGACTTACACGGTTGATTAGAGCCAAAATGTGGAACATAATTAACTTGTATGAAAGTGGCATTAATAGGTGGTAAAAGGATGTCAAATTGGATGTATATGATGTTAACATGTCAATTGTTGCATATATGGTGGAAAGTGACTCTTATAGGGTGCAAAGTGACTCTAATATGGTGAGAAGTGACTAATATGGTTAATTAGAACCAAAATGTGGACCAAAATTGACTTGTATGAATATGGGACTAAGAGGTGGTAAAAGGATTTCTAATTGCATGTACATGATGTTAACATGTTAATTGTACCTATATATGATGGCAAGTGACTCTTATAAGGTGCAAAGTGACTCTAATATGGTGAGAAGTCACTTACATTATTGATTAGAGCCAAAATGTGGCCCAAAATTGACTTGTACGAAAGGGGTACCAAGAGTTGGTTAAAGGATGTCTAATTGCATTTACGTGATGTTAACATGTTAATTATATCAATATTTGGTGGCAAGTGACTCTTATAGGGTGCAAAGTGACTCTAATATGGTGAAAAGTGACTAACATTGTTAATTAGAACCAAAATGTGGACCAAAATTGACTTGTATGAATATGGCACTAAGAGGTGGTAAAAGGATTTCTAATTGCATGTACATGATGTTAACATGTTAATTGTACCAATATATGATGGCAAGTGACTCTTCTAAGGTGCAAAGTGACTCTAATATGGTGAGAAGTCACTTACATGATTGATTAGAGCCAAAATATGGCCCAAAATTGACTTGTAGGAAAGGGGTACCGAGAGGTGGTTAAAGGATGTCTAATTGCATTTACGTGATGTTAATATGTTAATTGTATCAATATATGGGGCAAGTGACTCTTATAGGGTATAAAGGTACTCTAATATGGTGAACAATGACTTACATGGTTGATTAGAGCCAAAATGTGGAACAAAATTAACTAGTATGAAACTGGCATTAATAGGTGGTAAAAGGATGTCAAATTGGATGTATATGATGTTAACATGTCAATTGTTGCATATATGGTGGAAAGTGACTCTTATAGGGTGCAAAGTGACTCTAATATGGTGAGAAGTGACTAACATGGTTAATTAGAACCAAAATGTGGACCAAAATTGACTTGTATGAATATGTCACTAAGAGGTGTAAAAGGATTTTTAATTGCATGTACATGATGTTAACATGTTAATTGTACCAATATATGATGGCAAGTGACTCTTACAAGGTGCAAAGTGACTCTAATATGGTGAGAAGTCACTTACATGATTGATTAGAGCCAAAATGTGGCCCAAAATTGACTTGTAGGAAAGGGGTACCAAGAGGTGGTTAAAGGATGTCTAATTGTATTTACGTGATGTTAACATGTTAATTGTATCAATATATGGGGCAAGTGACTCATATAGGGTGTAAAGGTACTCTAATATGGTGAACAGTGACTTACATGGTTGATTAGAGCCAAAATGTGGAACAAAATTAACTTGTATGAAAGTGGCAATAATAGGTGGTAAAAGGATGTAAAATTGGATGTATATGATGTTTAACATGTCAATTGTTGCATATATGGTGGAAAGTGACTCTTATAGGGTGCAAAATGACTCTAATATGGTGAAAAGTGACTAACATGGTTAATTAGAACCAAAATATGGACCAAAATTAACTTGTATGAATATGGCACTAAGAGGTGGGAAAGGAATTCTAATTGCATGTACATGATGTTAACATGTTAATTGTACCAATATATGGTGGCAAGTGACTCTTATAAGGTGTAAAGTGACTCCAATATGGTGAGAAGTCACTTACATGATTGATTAGAGCCAAAATATGGCCCAAAATTGACTTGTAGGACAGGGGTAACAAGAGGTGAGTAAAGGATGTCTAATTGCATTTACGTGATGTTAACATGTTAATTGTATCAATATATGGGGCAAGCGACTCTTATAGGGTGTAAAGGTACTCTAATATGGTGAACAGTGACTTACATGGTTGATTAGAGCCAAAATATGGAATAAAATTAACTTGTATGAAAGTGGCATTAATAGGTGGTAAAAGGATGTCAAATTGGATCTATATGATGTTAACATGTCAATTGTTGCATATATGGTGGAAAGTGACTCTTATAGGGTGCAAAGTGACTCTAATATGGTGAGAAGTGACTAACATGGTTAATTAGAACCAAAATGTGGACAAAAATTGACTTGTATGAATATGGGACTAAGAGGTGGTAAAAGGATTTCTAATTGCATGTACATGATGTTAACATGTTAATTGTGCCTATATATGATGGCAAGTGACTCTTATAATGTGCAAAGTGACTCTAATATGGTGAGAAGTCACTTACATAATTGATTAGAGCCAAAATGTGGCCCAAAATTGACTTCTACGAAAGGGGTACCAAGAGGTGGTTAAAGGATGTCTAATTGCATTTACGTGATGTTAACATGTTAATTATATCAATATTTGGTGGCAAGTGACTCTTATAGGGTGCAAAGTGACTCTAATATGGTGAAAAGTGACTAACATGGTTAATTAGAACCAAAATGTGGACCGAAACTGACTTGTTTATGGCACTAAGAGTTGGTAAAAAGATTTCTAATTGCATGTACATGATGTTAACATGTTAATTGTACCAATATATGATGGCAAGTAACTCTTATAAGGTGCAAAGTGACTCTAATATGGTGAGAATTCACTTACATGATTGATTACAGCCAAAATGTGGCCCAAAATTGACTTGTAGGAAAGGGGTACCAAGAGGTGGTTAAAGGATGTCTAATTGTATTTACATGATGTTAACATGTTAATTGTATCAATGTATGGAGCAAGTGACTCATATAGGGTGTAAAGGTGGTACTCTAATATGGTGAACAGTGACTTACACGGTTGATTAGAGCCAAAATGTGGAACAAAATTAACTTGTATGAAAGTGGCATTAATAGGTGGTAAAAGGATGTCAAATTGGATTTATATGATGTTAACATGTCAATTGTTGCATATATGGTGGAAAGTGACTCTTATAGGGTGCAAAGTGACTCTAATATGGTGAGAAGTGACTAACATGGTTAATTAGAACCAAAATGTGGACCAAAATTGACTTGTATGAATATGGGACTAAGAGGTGGTAAAAGGATTTCTAATTGCATGTATATGATGTTAACATGTTAATTGTACCTATATATGATGGCAAGTGACTCTTATGAGGTGCAACGTGACTCTAATATGGTGAGAAGTCACTTACATTATTGATTAGAGCCAAAATGTGGCCCAAAATTGACTTGTATGAAAGGGGTACCAAGAGGTGGTTAAAGGATGTCTAATTACATTTACGTGATGTTAACATGTTAATTATATCAATATTTGGTGGCAAGTAACTCTTATAGGGTGCAAAGTGACTCTAATATGGTGAAAAGTGACTAACATGGTTAATTAGAACCAAAATGTGGACCAAAATTGACTTGTATGAATATGGCACTAAGAGGTGGTAAAAGGATTTCTAATTGCATGTACATGATGTTAACATGTTAATTGTACCAATATATGATGGCAAGTGACTCTTATAAGGTGCCAAGTGACTCTAATATGGTGAGAAGTCACATACATGATTGATTAGAGCCAAAATATGGCCCAAAATTGACTTGTAGGAAAGGGGTACCGAGAGGTGGTTAAAGGATGTCTAATTGCATTTACGTGATGTTAATATATTAATTGTATCAATATATGGGGCAAGTGACTCTTATAGGGTATAAAGGTACTCTAATATGGTGAACAATGACTTACATGGTTGATTAGAGCCAAAATGTGGAACAAAATTAACTAGTATGAAACTGGCATTAATAGGTGGTAAAAGGATGTCAAATTGGATGTATATGATGTTAACATGTCAATTGTTGCATATATGGTGGAAAGTGACTCTTATAGGGTGCAAAGTGACTCTAATATGGTGAGAAGTGACTAACATGGTTAATTAGAACCAAAATGTGGACCAAAATTGACTTGTATAAATATGTCACTAAGAGGTGTAAAAGGATTTTTAATTGCATGTACATGATGTTAACATGTTAATTGTACCAATATATGATGGCAAGTGACTCTTACAAGGTGTAAAGTGACTCTAATATGGTGAGAAGTCACTTACATGATTGATTAGAGCTAAAATGTGGCCCAAAATTGACTTGTAGGAAAGGGGTACCAAGAGGTGGTTAAAGGATGTCTAATTGTATTTACGTGATGTTAACATGTTAATTGTATCAATATATGGGGCAAGTGACTCATATAGGGTGTAAAGGTACTCTAATATGGTGAACAGTGACTTACATGGCTGATTAGATCCAAAATGTGGAACAAAATTAACTTGTATGAAAGTGGCAATAATAGGTGGTAAAAGGATGTCAAATTGGATGTATATGATGTTTAACATGTTAATTGTTGCATATATGGTGGAAAGTGGAATAGCGTGCAAACTGACTCTAATATGGTGAAAAGTGACTAACATGGTTAATTAGAACCAAAATATGGACCAAAATTGACTTGTATGAATATGGCACTAAGAGGTGGTAAAGGATTTTTAATTGCATGTACATGATGTTAACATGTTAATTGTACCAATATATGGTGGCAAGTGACTCTTATAAGGTGTAAAGTGACTCCAATATGGTGAGAAGTCACTTACATGATTGATTAGAGCCAAAATGTGGCCCAAAATTGACTTGTAGGAAAGGGGTACCAAGAGGTGGGTAAAGGATGTCTAATTGCATTTACGTGATGTTAACATGTTAATTGTATCAATATATGGGGCAAGTGACTCTTATAGGGTGTAAAGGTACTCTAATATGGTGAACAGTGACTTACATGGTTGATTAGAGCCAAAATATAGAATAAAATTAACTTGTATGAAAGTGGCATTAATAGGTGGTAAAAGGATGTCAAATTGGATCTATATAATGTTAACATGTCAATTGTTGCATATATGGTGGAAAGTGACTCTTATAGGGTGCAAAGTGACTCTAATATGGTGAGAAGTGACTAACATGGTTAATTAGAACCAAAATGTGGACCAAAATTGACTTGTATGAATATGGGACTAAGAGGTGGTAAAAGGATTTCTAATTGCATGTAGATCATGTTAACATGTTAATTGTACCTATATATCATGGCAAGTGACTCTTATAAGGTGCAAAGTGACTCTAATATGGTGAGAAGTCACTTACATAATTGATTAGAGCTAAAATGTGGCCCAAAATTGACTTGTACGAAAGGGGTACCAAGAGGTGGTTAAAGGATGTCTAATTGCATGTACATGATGTTAACATGTTAATTATATCAATATTTGGTGGCAAGTGACTCTTATAGGGTGAAAAGTGACTCTAATATGGTGAAAAGTGACTAACATGGTTAATTAGAACCAAAATGTGGACCAAAATTGACTTGTATGAATATGGCACTAAGAGTTGGTAAAAGGATTTATAATTGCATGTACATGATGTTAACATGTTAATTTTACCAATATATGATGGCAAGTGACTCTTATAAGGTGCAAAGTGACTCTAATATCAGAAGTCACTTACATGATTGATTAGAGCTAAAATGTGGCCCAAAATTGACTTGTAGGAAAAGGGTTCCAAGATTTGGTTAAAGGATGTCTAATTGCATTTACGTGATGTTAATAGGTTAATTGAATATGGGGCAAGTGACTCTTATAGGGTGTAAAGGTACTCTAATATGGTGACCAATGACTTACAGGGTTGATTAGAGCCAAAATGTGGAACAAAATTAACTTGTATGAAACTGGCATTAATAGGTGGTAAAAGGATGTCAAATTGGATGTATATGATGTTAACATGTCAATTGTTGCATATATGGTGGAAAATGACTCTTATAGGGTGCAAAATGACTCTAATATGGTGAGAAGTGACTAACATGGTTAATTAGAACCAAAATGTGGACCAAAATTTACTTGTATGAATATGGCACTAAGAGGTTGTAAAAGGATTTCTAATTGCATGTACATGATGTTAACATGTTAATTGTACCAATTTATGGTGGCAAGTGACTCTTATAAGGTGCACAGTGACTCTAATATGGTGAGAAGTCACTTACATGATTGATTAGAGCCAAAATGTGGCCCAAAATTGACTTGTACGAAAGGGGTACCAAGAGGTGGTTAAAGGATGTCTTATTGCATGTACATGATGTTAACATGTTAATTATATAAATATTTGGTGGCAAGTAACTCTTATAGGGTGCAAAGTGACTATAATATGGTGAAAAGTGACTAACATGGTTAATTAGAACCAAAATGTAGACCAAAATTGACTTGTATGAATATGGCACTAAGAGGTAGTAAAAGGATTTCTAATTGCATGTACATGATGTTAACATGTTAATTCTACCAATATATGATGGCAAGTGACTCTTATAAGGTGCAAAGTGACTCTAATATGGTGAGAAGTCACTTACATGATTGATTAGAGCCAAAATGTCGCCCAAAATTGACTTGTAGGAAAGGGGTACCAAGAGGTGGTTAAAGGATGTCTAATTGTATTTACGTGATGTTAACATGTTAATTGTATCAATATATGGGGCAAGTGACTCATATATGGTGTAAAGGTAGAATATGGTGAACAGTGACTTACATGGTTGATTAGAGCCAAAATATGGAATAAAATTAACTTGTATGAAAGTGGCATTAATAGGTGGTAAAAGGATGTCAAATTGGATCTATATGATGTTAACATGTCAATTGTTGCATATATGGTGGAAAGTGACTCTTATAGGGTGCAAAGTGACTCTAATATGGTGAGAAGTGACTAACATGGTTAATTAGAACCAAAATATGGACCAAAATTGACTTGTATGAATATCGCACTAAGAGGTGGGAAAGGATTTCTAATTGCATGTACATGATGTTAACATGTTAATTGTACCAATATATGGTGGCAAGTGACTCTTATAAGGTGTAAAGGTCCAATATGGTGAGAAGTCACTTACATGATTGATTAAAGCCAAAATGTGGCCCAAAATTGACTTGTAGGAAAGGGGTACCAAGAGGTGGGTAAAGGATGTCTAATTGCATTTACGTGATGTTAACATGTTAATTGTATCAATATATGGGGCAAGTGACTCTTATAGGGTGTAAAGGTACTCTAATATGGTGAACAGTGACTTACATGGTTGATTAGAGCCAAAATATGGAATAAAATTAACTTGTATGAAAGTGGCATTAATAGGTGGTAAAAGGATGTCAAATTGGATCTATATGATGTTAACATGTCAATTGTTGCATATATGGTGGAAAGTGACTCTTATAGGGTGCAAAGTGACTCTAATATGGTGAGAAGTGACTAACATGGTTAATTAGAACCAAAATGTGGACCAAAATTTACTTGTATGAATATGGCACTAAGAGGTGGTAAAAGGATTTCTAATTGCATGTACATGATGTTAACATATTAATTGTACCAATATATGATGGCAAGTGACTCTTATAAGGTGCAAAGTGACTCTAATATGGTGAGAAGTCACTTACATGATTGATTAGAGCCAAAATGTGACCCAAAATTGACTTGTACGAAAGGGGTACCAAGAGGTGGTTAAAGGATTTCTAATTGCATGTACATGATGTTAACATGTTAATTATATAAATATTTTGTGGCAAGTAACTCTTATAGGGTGCAAAGTGACTATAATATGGTGAAAAGTGACTAACATGGTTAATTAGAACCAAAATGTGGACCAAAATTGACTTGTATGAATATGGCACTAAGAGGTAGTCAGAGGATTTCTAATTGGATTAACATGATGTTAACATGTTAATTGTACCAATATATGATAGCAAGTGACTCTTATAAGGTGCAAAGTGACTCTAATATGGTGAGAAGTCACTTACATGATTGATTAGAGCCAAAATGTAGCCCAAAATTGACTTGTAGGAAAGGGGTACCAAGAGGTGGTTAAAGGATGTCTAATTACATTTAAGTGATATTAATATGTTAATTGTATCAATATATGGGGTAAGTGACTTTTATAGGGTGTAAATGTACTCTAATATGGTGAACAGTGACTTACATGATTGATTAGAGGCAAAATGTGGAACAAAATTAACTTGTATGAAAGTGGCATTAATAGGTGGTAAAAGGATGTCAAATTGGATGTATATGATGTTAACATGTCAATTGTTGCATCTATGGTGGAAAGTGACTCTTATAGGGTGCAAAGTGACTCTAATATGGTGAAACGTGACTAACATGGTTAATTAGAACCAAAATGTGGACCAAAATTGACTTGTATGAATATGGCACTAAGAGGTGGGAAAGGATTTCTAATTGCATGTACATGATGTTAACATGTTAATTGTACCAATATATGATGGCAAGTGACTCTTATAAGGTGTAAAGTGACTCCAATATGGTGAGAAGTGACTTACATGATTGATTGGAGCCAAAATGTGGCCCAAAATTGACTCGTAGGAAAGGGGTACCAAGAGGTGGTTAAAGGATTTCTAATTGCATTTACGTGATGTTAACATGTTAATTGTATCAATATATGGGGCAAGTGACTCTTATAGGGTGTAAAGGTACTCTAATATGGTGAACAGTGACTTACATGGTTGATTAGAGCCAAAATATGGAATAAAATTAACTTGTATGAAAGTGGCATTAATAGGTGGTAAAAGGATGTCAAATTGGATGTATATGATGTTAACATGTCAATTGTTGCATCTATGGTGGAAAGCGACTCTTATAGGGTGCAAAGTGACTCTAATATGGTGAAAATTGACTACATGGTTAATTAGAACCAAAATGTGGACCAAAATTGACTTGTATGAATATGGCACTAAGAGGTGGGAAAGGATTTCTAATTGCATGTACATGATGTTAACATGTTAATTGTACCAATATATGATGGCAAGTGACTCTTATAAGGTGTAAAGTGACTCCAATATGGTGAGAAGTGACTTACATGATTGATTAGAGCCAAAATGTGGCCCAAAATTGACTTGTAGGAAAGGGGTACCAAGAGGTGGTTAAAGGATTTCTAATTGCATTTACGTGATGTTAACATGTTAATTGTATCAATATATGGGGCAAGTGACTCTTATAGGGTGTAAAGGTACTCTAATATGGTGAACAGTGACTTACATGGTTGATTAGAGCCAAAATATGGAATAAAATTAACTTGTATGAAAGTGGCATTAATAGGTGGTAAAAGGATGTCAAATTGGATCTATATGATGTTAACATGTCAATTGTTGCATATATGGTGGAAAGTGACTCTTATAGGGTGCAAAGTGACTCTAATATGGTGAGAAGTGACTAACATGGTTAATTAGAACCAAAATGTGGACAAAAATTGACTTGTATGAATATGGGACTAAGAGGTGGTAAAAGGATTTCTAATTGCATGTACATGATGTTAACATGTTAATTGTACCTATATATGATGGCAAGTGACTCTTATAAGGTGCAAAGTGACTCTAATATGGTGAGAAGTCACTTACATAATTGATTAGAGCCAAAATGTGGCCCAAAATTGACTTGTACGAAAGGGGTACCAAAAGGTGGTTAAAGGATGTCTAATTGCATTTACGTGATGTTAACATGTTAATTATATCAATATTTGGTGGCAAGTGACTCTTATAGGGTGCAAAGTGACTCTAATATGGTGAAAAGTGACTAACATGGTTAATTAGAACCAAAATGTGGACCAAAACTGACTTGTTTATGGCACTAAGAGTTGGTAAAAAGATTTCTAATTGCATGTACATGATGTTAACATGTTAATTGTACCAATATATGATGGCAAGTAACTCTTATAAGGTACAAAGTGACTCTAATATGGTGAGAATTCACTTACATGATTGATTAGAGCCAAAATGTGGCCCAAAATTGACTTGTAGGAAAGGGGTAGCAAGAGGTGGTTAAAGGATGTCTAATTGCATTTACGTGACGTTAATAGGTTAATTGAATCAATATGGGCCAAGTGACTCTTATAGGGTGTAAAGGTACTCTAATATGGTGAACAGTGACTTACATGGTTGATTAGAGCTAAAATGTTGAACAAAATTAACTTGTATGAAACAGGCATTAATAAGTGGTAAAAGGATGTCAAATTGGATGTATATTATGTTAACATGTCAATTGTTGCATATATGGTGGAAAGTGACTCTTATAGGGAGCAAAGTGACTCTAATATGGTGAGAAGTGACTAACATGGTTAATTAGAACCAAAATGTGGACCAAAATTGACTTGTATGAATATGTGACTAAGAGGTGTTAAAAGGATTTCTAATTGCATGTACATGATGTTAACATGTTAATTGTACCTATATAAGATGGAAAGTGACTCTTATAAGGTGCAAAGTGAGTCTAATATGGTGAGAAGTCACTTACATAATTGATTAGAGCCAAAATGTGGCCCAAAATTGACTTGTACGAAAGGGGTACCAAGAGGTGGTTAAAGGATGTCTAATTGCATGTACATGATGTTAACATGTTAATTATATCAATATTTGGTGGCAAGTGACTCTTATAGGGTGAAAAGTGACTCTAATATGGTGAAAAATGACTTACATGGTTAATTAGAACCAAAATGTGGACCAAAATTGACTTGTATGAATATGGCACTAAGAGTTTGTAAAAGGATTTATAATTGCATGTACATGATGTTAACATGTTAATTTTACCAATATATGATGGCAAGTGACTCTTATAAGGTGCAAAGTGACTCTAATATCAGAATTCACTTACATGATTGATTAGAGCCAAAATGTGGCCCAAAATTGACTTGTAGGAAAGGGGTACCAAGAGGTGGGTAAAGGATGTCTAATTGCATTTACGTGATGTTAACATGTTAATTGTATCAATATATGGGGCAAGTGACTCTTATAGGGTGTAAAGGTACTCTAATATGGTGAACAGTGACTTACATGGTTGATTAGAGCCAAAATATAGAATAAAATTAACTTGTATGAAAGTGGCATTAATAGGTGGTAAAAGGATGTCAAATTGGATCTATATAATGTTAACATGTCAATTGTTGCATATATGGTGGAAAGTGACTCTTATAGGGTGCAAAGTGACTCTAATATGGTGAGAAGTGACTAACATGGTTAATTAGAACCAAAATGTGGACCAAAATTGACTTGTATGAATATGGGACTAAGAGGTGGTAAAAGGATTTCTAATTGCATGTAGATCATGTTAACATGTTAATTGTACCTATATATCATGGCAAGTGACTCTTATAAGGTGCAAAGTGACTCTAATATGGTGAGAAGTCACTTACATAATTGATTAGAGCTAAAATGTGGCCCAAAATTGACTTGTACGAAAGGGGTACCAAGAGGTGGTTAAAGGATGTCTAATTGCATGTACATGATGTTAACATGTTAATTATATCAATATTTGGTGGCAAGTGACTCTTATAGGGTGAAAAGTGACTCTAATATGGTGAAAAGTGACTAACATGGTTAATTAGAACCAAAATGTGGACCAAAATTGACTTGTATGAATATGGCACTAAGAGTTGGTAAAAGGATTTATAATTGCATGTACATGATGTTAACATGTTAATTTTACCAATATATGATGGCAAGTGACTCTTATAAGGTGCAAAGTGACTCTAATATCAGAAGTCACTTACATGATTGATTAGAGCTAAAATGTGGCCCAAAATTGACTTGTAGGAAAGGGGTTCCAAGATTTGGTTAAAGGATGTCTAATTGCATTTACGTGATGTTAATAGGTTAATTGAATATGGGGCAAGTGACTCTTATAGGGTGTAAAGGTACTCTAATATGGTGACCAATGACTTACAGGGTTGATTAGAGCCAAAATGTGGAACAAAATTAACTTGTATGAAACTGGCATTAATAGGTGGTAAAAGGATGTCAAATTGGATGTATATGATGTTAACATGTCAATTGTTGCATATATGGTGGAAAATGACTCTTATAGGGTGCAAAATGACTCTAATATGGTGAGAAGTGACTAACATGGTTAATTAGAACCAAAATGTGGACCAAAATTTACTTGTATGAATATGGCACTAAGAGGTTGTAAAAGGATTTCTAATTGCATGTACATGATGTTAACATGTTAATTGTACCAATTTATGGTGGCAAGTGACTCTTATAAGGTGCAAAGTGACTCTAATATGGTGAGAAGTCACTTACATGATTGATTAGAGCCAAAATGTGGCCCAAAATTGACTTGTACGAAAGGGGTACCAAGAGGTGGTTAAAGGATGTCTTATTGCATGTACATGATGTTAACATGTTAATTATATAAATATTTGGTGGCAAGTAACTCTTATAGGGTGCAAAGTGACTATAATATGGTGAAAAGTGACTAACATGGTTAATTAGAACCAAAATGTAGACCAAAATTGACTTGTATGAATATGGCACTAAGAGGTAGTAAAAGGATTTCTAATTGCATGTACATGATGTTAACATGTTAATTCTACCAATATATGATGGCAAGTGACTCTTATAAGGTGCAAAGTGACTCTAATATGGTGAGAAGTCACTTACATGATTGATTAGAGCCAAAATGTCGCCCAAAATTGACTTGTAGGAAAGGGGTACCAAGAGGTGGTTAAAGGATGTCTAATTGTATTTACGTGATGTTAACATGTTAATTGTATCAATATATGGGGCAAGTGACTCATATATGGTGTAAAGGTAGAATATGGTGAACAGTGACTTACATGGTTGATTAGAGCCAAAATATGGAATAAAATTAACTTGTATGAAAGTGGCATTAATAGGTGGTAAAAGGATGTCAAATTGGATCTATATGATGTTAACATGTCAATTGTTGCATATATGGTGGAAAGTGACTCTTATAGGGTGCAAAGTGACTCTAATATGGTGAGAAGTGACTAACATGGTTAATTAGAACCAAAATATGGACCAAAATTGACTTGTATGAATATCGCACTAAGAGGTGGGAAAGGATTTCTAATTGCATGTACATGATGTTAACATGTTAATTGTACCAATATATGGTGGCAAGTGACTCTTATAAGGTGTAAAGGTCCAATATGGTGAGAAGTCACTTACATGATTGATTAAAGCCAAAATGTGGCCCAAAATTGACTTGTAGGAAAGGGGTACCAAGAGGTGGGTAAAGGATGTCTAATTGCATTTACGTGATGTTAACATGTTAATTGTATCAATATATGGGGCAAGTGACTCTTATAGGGTGTAAAGGTACTCTAATATGGTGAACAGTGACTTACATGGTTGATTAGAGCCAAAATATGGAATAAAATTAACTTGTATGAAAGTGGCATTAATAGGTGGTAAAAGGATGTCAAATTGGATCTATATGATGTTAACATGTCAATTGTTGCATATATGGTGAAAAGTGACTCTTATAGGGTGCAAAGTGACTCTAATATGGTGAGAAGTGACTAACATGGTTAATTAGAACCAAAATGTGGACCAAAATTTACTTGTATGAATATGGCACTAAGAGGTGGTAAAAGGATTTCTAATTGCATGTACATGATGTTAACATATTAATTGTACCAATATATGATGGCAAGTGACTCTTATAAGGTGCAAAGTGACTCTAATATGGTGAGAAGTCACTTACATGATTGATTAGAGCCAAAATGTGACCCAAAATTGACTTGTACGAAAGGGGTACCAAGAGGTGGTTAAAGGATTTCTAATTGCATGTACATGATGTTAACATGTTAATTATATAAATATTTTGTGGCAAGTAACTCTTATAGGGTGCAAAGTGACTATAATATGGTGAAAAGTGACTAACATGGTTAATTAGAACCAAAATGTGGACCAAAATTGACTTGTATGAATATGGCACTAAGAGGTAGTCAGAGGATTTCTAATTGGATTAACATGATGTTAACATGTTAATTGTACCAATATATGATAGCAAGTGACTCTTATAAGGTGCAAAGTGACTCTAATATGGTGAGAAGTCACTTACATGATTGATTAGAGCCAAAATGTAGCCCAAAATTGACTTGTAGGAAAGGGGTACCAAGAGGTGGTTAAAGGATGTCTAATTACATTTAAGTGATATTAATATGTTAATTGTATCAATATATGGGGTAAGTGACTTTTATAGGGTGTAAATGTACTCTAATATGGTGAACAGTGACTTACATGATTGATTAGAGGCAAAATGTGGAACAAAATTAACTTGTATGAAAGTGGCATTAATAGGTGGTAAAAGGATGTCAAATTGGATGTATATGATGTTAACATGTCAATTGTTGCATCTATGGTGGAAAGTGACTCTTATAGGGTGCAAAGTGACTCTAATATGGTGAAACGTGACTAACATGGTTAATTAGAACCAAAATGTGGACCAAAATTGACTTGTATGAATATGGCACTAAGAGGTGGGAAAGGATTTCTAATTGCATGTACATGATGTTAACATGTTAATTGTACCAATATATGATGGCAAGTGACTCTTATAAGGTGTAAAGTGACTCCAATATGGTGAGAAGTGACTTACATGATTGATTGGAGCCAAAATGTGGCCCAAAATTGACTCGTAGGAAAGGGGTACCAAGAGGTGGTTAAAGGATTTCTAATTGCATTTACGTGATGTTAACTGTTAATTGTATCAATATATGGGGCAAGTGACTCTTATAGGGTGTAAAGGTACTCTAATATGGTGAACAGTGACTTACATGGTTGATTAGAGCCAAAATATGGAATAAAATTAACTTGTATGAAAGTGGCATTAATAGGTGGTAAAAGGATGTCAAATTGGATGTATATGATGTTAACATGTCAATTGTTGCATCTATGGTGGAAAGCGACTCTTATAGGGTGCAAAGTGACTCTAATATGGTGAAAATTGACTACATGGTTAATTAGAACCAAAATGTGGACCAAAATTGACTTGTATGAATATGGCACTAAGAGGTGGGAAAGGATTTCTAATTGCATGTACATGATGTTAACATGTTAATTGTACCAATATATGATGGCAAGTGACTCTTATAAGGTGTAAAGTGACTCCAATATGGTGAGAAGTGACTTACATGATTGATTAGAGCCAAAATGTGGCCCAAAATTGACTTGTAGGAAAGGGGTACCAAGAGGTGGTTAAAGGATTTCTAATTGCATTTACGTGATGTTAACATGTTAATTGTATCAATATATGGGGCAAGTGACTCTTATAGGGTGTAAAGGTACTCTAATATGGTGAACAGTGACTTACATGGTTGATTAGAGCCAAAATATGGAATAAAATTAACTTGTATGAAAGTGGCATTAATAGGTGGTAAAAGGATGTCAAATTGGATCTATATGATGTTAACATGTCAATTGTTGCATATATGGTGGAAAGTGACTCTTATAGGGTGCAAAGTGACTCTAATATGGTGAGAAGTGACTAACATGGTTAATTAGAACCAAAATGTGGACAAAAATTGACTTGTATGAATATGGGACTAAGAGGTGGTAAAAGGATTTCTAATTGCATGTACATGATGTTAACATGTTAATTGTACCTATATATGATGGCAAGTGACTCTTATAAGGTGCAAAGTGACTCTAATATGGTGAGAAGTCACTTACATAATTGATTAGAGCCAAAATGTGGCCCAAAATTGACTTGTACGAAAGGGGTACCAAAAGGTGGTTAAAGGATGTCTAATTGCATTTACGTGATGTTAACATGTTAATTATATCAATATTTGGTGGCAAGTGACTCTTATAGGGTGCAAAGTGACTCTAATATGGTGAAAAGTGACTAACATGGTTAATTAGAACCAAAATGTGGACCAAAACTGACTTGTTTATGGCACTAAGAGTTGGTAAAAAGATTTCTAATTGCATGTACATGATGTTAACATGTTAATTGTACCAATATATGATGGCAAGTAACTCTTATAAGGTACAAAGTGACTCTAATATGGTGAGAATTCACTTACATGATTGATTAGAGCCAAAATGTGGCCCAAAATTGACTTGTAGGAAAGGGGTAGCAAGAGGTGGTTAAAGGATGTCTAATTGCATTTACGTGACGTTAATAGGTTAATTGAATCAATATGGGCCAAGTGACTCTTATAGGGTGTAAAGGTACTCTAATATGGTGAACAGTGACTTACATGGTTGATTAGAGCTAAAATGTTGAACAAAATTAACTTGTATGAAACAGGCATTAATAAGTGGTAAAAGGATGTCAAATTGGATGTATATTATGTTAACATGTCAATTGTTGCATATATGGTGGAAAGTGACTCTTATAGGGAGCAAAGTGACTCTAATATGGTGAGAAGTGACTAACATGGTTAATTAGAACCAAAATGTGGACCAAAATTGACTTGTATGAATATGTGACTAAGAGGTGTTAAAAGGATTTCTAATTGCATGTACATGATGTTAACATGTTAATTGTACCTATATAAGATGGAAAGTGACTCTTATAAGGTGCAAAGTGAGTCTAATATGGTGAGAAGTCACTTACATAATTGATTAGAGCCAAAATGTGGCCCAAAATTGACTTGTACGAAAGGGGTACCAAGAGGTGGTTAAAGGATGTCTAATTGCATGTACATGATGTTAACATGTTAATTATATAAATATTTGGTGGCAAGTAACTCTTATAGGGTGCAAAGTGACTATAATATGGTGAAAAGTGACTAACATGGTTAATTAGAACCAAAATGTGGACCAAAATTGACTTGTATGAATATGGCACTAAGAGGTAGTAAAAGGATTTCTAATTGCATGTACATGATGTTAACATGTTAATTGTACCAATATATGATGGCAAGTGACTCTTATAAGGTGCAAAGTGACTCTAATATGGTGAGAAGTCACTTACATGATTGATTAGAGCCAAAATGTGGCCCAAAATTGACTTGTAGGAAAGGGGTACCAACAGGTGGTTAAAGGATGTCTAATTACATTTACGTGATGTTAATATGTTAATTGTATCAATATATGGGGCAAGTGACTCTTATAGGGTGTAAATGTACTCTAATATGGTGAACAGTGACTTACATAATTGATTAGAGGCAAAATGTGGAACAAAATTAACTTGTATGAAAGTGGCATTAATAGGTGGTAAAAGGATGTCAAATTGGATGTATATGATGTTAACATGTCAATTGTTGCATCTATGGTGGAAAGTGACTCTTATAGGGTGCAAAGTGACTCTAATATGGTGAAAAGTGACTAACATGGTTAATTAGAACCAAAATGTGGACCAAAATTGACTTGTATGAATATGGCACTAAGAGGTGGGAAAGGATTTCTAATTGCATGTACATGATGTTAACATGTTAATTGTACCAATATATGATGGCAAGTGACTCTTATAAGGTGTAAAGTGACTCCAATATGGTGAGAAGTGACTTACATGATTGATTAGAGCCAAAATGTGGCCCAAAATTGACTTGTAGGAAAGGGGTATCAAGAAGTGGTTAAAGGATGTCTAATTGCATTTACGTGATGTTAACATGTTAATTGTATCAATATATGGGGCAAATGACTCTTATAGGATGTAAAGGTACTCTAATATGGTGAACAGTGACTTACATGATTGATTAGAGCTAAAATATGGAACAAAATTAAATTGTATGAAACTGGCATTAATAAGTGGTAAAAGGATGTCAAATTGGATGTATATGATGTTAACATGTCAATTGTTGCATATATGGTGGAAAATGACTCTTATAGGGTGCAAAGTGACTCTAATATGGTGAGAAGTGACTAACATGGTTAATTAGAACCAAAATGTGGACCAAAATTGACTTGTATGAATATGGCACTAAGAGTTGGTAAAAGGATTTATAATTGCATGTACATGATGTTAACATGTTAATTTTACCAATATATGATGGCAAGTGACTCTTATAAGGTGCAAAGTGACTCTAATATCAGAAGTCACTTACATGATTGATTAGAGCCAAAATGTGGCCGAAAATTGACTTGTAGGAAAGGGGTACCAAGATGTGGTTAAAGGATGTCTAATTGCATTTACGTGATGTTAATAGGTTAATTGAATCAATATATGGGGCAAGTGACTCTTATAGGGTGTAAAGGTACTCTAATATGGTGACCAATGACTTACAGGGTTGATTAGAGCCAAAATGTGGAACAAAATTAACTTGTATGAAACTGGCATTAATAGGTGGTAAAAGGATGTCAAATTGGATGTATATGATGTTAACATGTCAATTGTTGCATATATGGTGGAAAATGACTCTTATAGGGTGCAAAATGACTCTAATATGGTGAGAAGTGACTAACATGGTTAATAAGAACCAAAATGTGGACCAAAATTTACTTGTATGAATATGGCACTAAGAGGTGGTAAAAGGATTTCTAATTGCATGTACATGATGTTAACATGTTAATTGTACCAATATATGATGGCAAGTGACTCTTATAAGGTGCAAAGTGACTCTAATATGGTGAGAAGTCACTTACATGATTGATTAGAGCCAAAATGTGGCCCAAAATTGACTTGTAGGAAAGGGGTACCAAGATGTGGTTAAAGGATGTCTAATTGCATTTACGTGATGTTAATAGGTTAATCGAATCAATATATGGGGCAAGTGACTCTTATAGGGTGTAAAGGTACTCTAATATGGTGACCAATGACTTACAGGGTTGATTAGAGCCAAAATGTGGAACAAAATTAACTTGTATGAGACTGGCATTAATAGGTGGTAAAAGGATGTCAAATTGGATGTATATGATGTTAACATGTCAATTGTTGCATATATGGTGGAAAATGACTCTTATAGGGTGCAAAATGACTCTAATATGGTGAGAAGTGACTAACATGGTTAATAAGAACCAAAATGTGGACCAAAATTTACTTGTATGAATATGGCACTAAGAGGTGGTAAAAGGATTTCTAATTGCATGTACATGATGTTAACATGTTAATTGTACCAATATATGATGGCAAGTGACTCTTATAAGGTGCAAAGTAACTCTAATATGGTGAGAAGTCACTTACATATTTGATTAGAGCCAAAATGTGGCCCAAAATTGACTTGTAGGAAGGGGGTACCAAGAGGTGGTCAAAGGATGTCTAATTGTATTTACATGATGTTAACATGTTAATTGTATCAATGTATAGGGCAAGTGACTCATATAGAGTGTAAAGGTACTCTAATATGGTGAACAGTGACTTACACGGTTGATTAGAGCCAAAATGTGGAACAAAATTAACTTGTAGGAAAGTGGCATTAATAGGTGGTAAAAGGATGTCAAATTGGATGTATATGATGTTAACATGTCAATTGTTGCATATATGGTGTAAAGTGACTCTTATAGGGACAAAGTGACTTTAATATGGTGAGAAGTGACTAGCATGGTTAATTAGAACCAAGATGTGGACCAAAATTGACTTGTATGAATATGGCACTAAGAGGTGGTAAAAGGATTTCTAATTGCATGTACATGATGTTAACATGTTAATTGTACCAATATATGGTGGCAAGTGACTCTTATAAGGTGCAAAGTGACTCTAATATGGTGAGAAGTCACTTACATAATTGATTATAGCCAAAATGTGGCCCAAAATTGACTTGTAGGAAAGGGGTACCAAGAGGTGGTTAAAGGATGTCTAATTGCATGTACATGATGTTAACATGTTAATTATATAAATATTTGGTGGCAAGTAACTCTTATAGGGTGCAAAGTGACTATAATATGGTGAAAAGTGACTAACATGGTTAATTAGAACCAAAATGTGGACCAAAATTGACTTGTATGAATATGGCACTAAGAGGTAGTAAAAGGATTTCTAATTGCATGTACATGATGTTAACATGTTAATTGTACCAATATATGATGGCAAGTGACTCTTATAAGGTACAAAGTGACTCTAATATGGTGAGAAGTCACTTACATGATTGATTAGAGCCAAAATGTGGCCCAAAATTGACTTGTAGGAAAGGGGTACCAACAGGTGGTTAAAGGATGTCTAATTACATTTACGTGATGTTAATATGTTAATTGTATCAATATATGGGGCAAGTGACTCTTATAGGGTGTAAATGTACTCTAATATGGTGAACAGTGACTTACATAATTGATTAGAGGCAAAATGTGGAACAAAATTAACTTGTATGAAAGTGGCATTAATAGGTGGTAAAAGGATGTCAAATTGGATGTATATGATGTTAACATGTCAATTGTTGCATCTATGGTGGAAAGTGACTCTTATAGGGTGCAAAGTGACTCTAATATGGTGAAAAGTGACTAACATGGTTAATTAGAACCAAAATGTGGACCAAAATTGACTTGTATGAATATGGCACTAAGAGGTGGGAAAGGATTTCTAATTGCATGTACATGATGTTAACATGTTAATTGTACCAATATATGATGGAAAGTGACTCTTATAAGGTGTAAAGTGACTCCAATATGGTGAGAAGTGACTTACATGATTGATTAGAGCCAAAATGTGGCCCAAAATTGACTTGTAGGAAAGGGGTACCAAGAAGTGGTTAAAGGATGTCTAATTGCATTTACGTGATGTTAACATGTTAATTGTATCAATATATGGGGCAAATGACTCTTATAGGATGTAAAGGTACTCTAATATGGTGAACAGTGACTTACATGATTGATTAGAGCTAAAATATGGAACAAAATTAAATTGTATGAAACTGGCATTAATAAGTGGTAAAAGGATGTCAAATTGGATGTATATGATGTTAACATGTCAATTGTTGCATATATGGTGGAAAGTGACTCTTATAGGGTGCAAAGTGACTCTAATATGGTGAGAAGTGACTAACATGGTTAATTAGAACCAAAATGTGGACCAAAATTGACTTGTATGAATATGGCACTAAGAGTTGGTAAAAGGATTTATAATTGCATGTACATGATGTTAACATGTTAATTTTACCAATATATGATGGCAAGTGACTCTTATAAGGTGCAAAGTGACTCTAATATCAGAAGTCACTTACATGATTGATTAGAGCCAAAATGTGGCCGAAAATTGACTTGTAGGAAAGGGGTGGTTAAAGGATGTCTAATTGCATTTACGTGATGTTAATAGGTTAATTGAATCAATATATGGGGCAAGTGACTCTTATAGGGTGTAAAGGTACTCTAATATGGTGACCAATGACTTACAGGGTTGATTAGAGCCAAAATGTGGAACAAAATTAACTTGTATGAAACTGGCATTAATAGGTGGTAAAAGGATGTCAAATTGGATGTATATGATGTTAACATGTCAATTGTTGCATATATGGTGGAAAATGACTCTTATAGGGTGCAAAACGACTCTAATATGGTGAGAAGTGACTAACATGGTTAATAAGAACCAAAATGTGGACCAAAATTTACTTGTATGAATATGGCACTAAGAGGTGGTAAAAGGATTTCTAATTGCATGTACATGATGTTAACATGTTAATTGTACCAATATATGATGGCAAGTGACTCTTATAAGGTGCAAAGTGACTCTAATATGGTGAGAAGTCACTTACATGATTGATTAGAGCCAAAATGTGGCCCAAAATTGACTTGTAGGAAAGGGGTACCAAGATGTGGTTAAAGGATGTCTAATTGCATTTACGTGATGTTAATAGGTTAATCGAATCAATATATGGGGCAAGTGACTCTTATAGGGTGTAAAGGTACTCTAATATGGTGACCAATGACTTAGAGGGTTGATTAGAGCCAAAATGTGGAACAAAATTAACTTGTATGAGACTGGCATTAATAGGTGGTAAAAGGATGTCAAATTGGATGTATATGATGTTAACATGTCAATTGTTGCATATATGGTGGAAAATGACTCTTATAGGGTGCAAAATGACTCTAATATGGTGAGAAGTGACTAACATGGTTAATAAGAACCAAAATGTGGACCAAAATTTACTTGTATGAATATGGCACTAAGAGGTGGTAAAAGGATTTCTAATTGCATGTACATGATGTTAACATGTTAATTGTACCAATATATGATGGCAAGTGACTCTTATAAGGTGCAAAGTAACTCTAATATGGTGAGAAGTCACTTACATATTTGATTAGAGCCAAAATGTGGCCCAAAATTGACTTGTAGGAAGGGGGTACCAAGAGGTGGTCAAAGGATGTCTAATTGTATTTACATGATGTTAACATGTTAATTGTATCAATGTATAGGGCAAGTGACTCATATAGGGTGTAAAGGTACTCTAATATGGTGAACAGTGACTTACACGGTTGATTAGAGCCAAAATGTGGAACAAAATTAACTTGTATGAAAGTGGCATTAATAGGTGGTAAAAGGATGTCAAATTGGATGTATATGATGTTAACATGTCAATTGTTGCATATATGGTGTAAAGTGACTCTTATAGGGACAAAGTGACTTTAATATGGTGAGAAGTGACTAGCATGGTAATTAGAACCAAGATGTGGACCAAAATTGACTTGTATGAATATGGCACTAAGAGGTGGTAAAAGGATTTCTAATTGCATGTACATGATGTTAACATGTTAATTGTACCAATATATGGTGGCAAGTGACTCTTATAAGGTGCAAAGTGACTCTAATATGGTGAGAAGTCACTTACATAATTGATTATAGCCAAAATGTGGCCCAAAATTGACTTGTAGGAAAGGGGTACCAAGAGGTGGTTAAAGGATGTCTAATTGCATGTACATGATGTTAACATGTTAATTATATAAATATTTGGTGGCAAGTAACTCTTATAGGGTGCAAAGTGACTATAATATGGTGAAAAGTGACTAACATGGTTAATTAGAACCAAAATGTGGACCAAAATTGACTTGTATGAATATGGCACTAAGAGGTAGTAAAAGGATTTCTAATTGCATGTACAATATGTTAACATGTTAATTGTACCAATATATGATGGCAAGTGACTCTTATAAGGTGCAAAGTGACTCTAATATGGTGAGAAGTCACTTACATGATTGATTAGAGCCAAAATGTGGCCCAAAATTGACTTATAGGAAAGGGGTACCAACAGGTGGTTAAAGGATGTCTAATTACATTTACGTGATGTTAATATGTTAATTGTATCAATATATGGGGCAAGTGACTCTTATAGGGTGTAAATGTACTCTAATATGGTGAACAGTGACTTACATAATTGATTAGAGGCAAAATGTGGAACAAAATTAACTTGTATGAAAGTGGCATTAATAGGTGGTAAAAGGATGTCAAATTGGATGTATATGATGTTAACATGTCAATTGTTGCATCTATGGTGGAAAGTGACTCTTATAGGGTGCAAAGTGACTCTAATATGGTGAAAAGTGACTAACATGGTTAATTAGAACCAAAATGTGGACCGAAATTGACTTGTATGAATATGGCACTAAGAGTTGGTAAAAGGATTTATAATTGCATGTACATGATGTTAACATGTTAATTTTACCAATATATGATGGCAAGTGACTCTTATAAGGTGCAAAGTGACTCTAATATCAGAAGTCACTTACATGATTGATTAGAGCCAAAATGTGGCCCAAAATTGACTTGTAGGAAAGGGGTACCAAGATGTGGTTAAAGGATGTCTAATTGCATTTACGTGATGTTAATAGGTTAATTGAATCAATATATGGGGCAAGTGACTCTTATAGGGTGTAAAGGTACTCTAATATGGTGACCAATGACTTACAGGGTTGATTAGAGCCAAAATGTGGAACAAAATTAACTTGTATGAAACTGGCATTAATAGGTGGTAAAAGGATGTCAAATTGGATGTATATGATGTTAACATATCAATTGTTGCATATATGGTGGAAAATGACTCTTATAGGGTGCAAAATGACTCTAATATGGTGAGAAGTGACTAACATGGTTAATAAGAACCAAAATGTGGACCAAAATTTACTTGTATGAATATGGCACTAAGAGGTGGTAAAAGGATTTCTAATTGCATGTACATGATGTTAACATGTTAATTGTACCAATATATAATGGCAAGTGACTCTTATAAGGTGCAAAGTGACTCTAATATGGTGAGAAGTCACTTACATGATTGATTGGAGCTAAAATGTTGCCCAAAATTGACTTGTATGAAGGGGGTACCAAGAGGTGGTCAAAGGATGTCTAATTGTATTTACATGATGTTAACATGTTAATTGTATCAATGTATAGGGCAAGTAACTCATATAGGGTGTAAAGGTACTCTAATATGGTGAACAGTGACTTACACGGTTGATTAGAGCCAAAATGTGGAACAAAATTAACTTGTATAAAAGTGGCAATAATAGGTGGTAAAAGGATGTCAAATTGGATGTATATGATGTTAACATGTCAATTGTTGCATATATGGTGTAAAGTGACTCTTATAGGGACAAAGTGACTTTAATATGGTGAGAAGTGACTAGCATGGTTAATTAGAACCAAGATGTGGACCAAAATTGACTTGTATGAATATGGCACTAAGAGGTGGTAAAAGGATTTCTAATTGCATGTACATGATGTTAACATGTTAATTGTACCAACATATGGTGGCAAGTGACTCTTATAAGGTGCAAAGTGACTCTAATATGGTGAGAAGTCACTTACATAATTGATTATAGCCAAAATGTGGCCCAAGAGGTGGTTAAAGGATGTCTAATTGCATGTACATGATGTTAACATGTTAATTATATAAATATTTGGTGGCAAGTAACTCTTATAGGGTGCAAAGTGACTATAATATGGTAAAAAGTGACTAACATGGTTAATTAGAACCAAAATGTGGACCAAAATTGACTTGTATGAATATGGCACTAAGAGGTAGTAAAAGGATTTCTAATTGCATGTACATGATGTTAACATGTTAATTGTACCAATATATGATGGCAAGTGACTCTTATAAGGTGCAAAGTGACTCTAATATGGTGAGAAGTCACTTACATGATTGATTAGAGCCAAAATGTGGCCCAAAATTGACTTGTAGGAAAGGGGTACCAACAGGTGGTTAAAGGATGTCTAATTACATTTACGTGATGTTAATATGTTAATTGTATCAATATATGGGGCAAGTGACTCTTATAGGGTGTAAATGTACTCTAATATGGTGAACAGTGACTTACATAATTGATTAGAGGCAAAATGTGGAACAAAATTAACTTGTATGAAAGTGGCATTAATAGGTGGTAAAAGGATGTCAAATTGGATGTATATGATGTTAACATGTCAATTGTTGCATCTATGGTGGAAAGTGACTCTTATAGGGTGCAAAGTGACTCTAATATGGTGAAAAGTGACTAACATGGTAAATTAGAACCAAAATGTGGACCAAAATTGACTTGTATGAATATGGCACTAAGAGGTGGGAAAGGATTTCTAATTGCATGTACATGATGTTAACATGTTAATTGTACCAATATATGATGGCAAGTGACTCTTATAAGGTGAAAGTGACTCCAATATGGTGAGAAGTGACTTACATGATTGATTAGAGCCAAAATGTGGCCCAAAATTGACTTGTAGGAAAGGGGTACCAAGAAGTGGTTAAAGGATGTCTAATTGCATTTACGTGATGTTAACATGTTAATTGTATCAATATATGGGGCAAATGACTCTTATAGGGTGTAAAGGTACTCTAATATGGTGAACAGTGACTTACATGATTGATTAGAGCTAAAATATGGAACAAAATTAAATTGTATGAAACAGGCATTAATAAGTGGTAAAAGGATAATTATCAAAAAAAAAAAAAAAGTGGTAAAAGGATGTCAAATTGGATGTATATGATGTTAACATGTCAATTGTTGCATATATGGTGGAAAGTGACTCTTATAGGGTGCAAAGTGACTCTAATATGGTGAGAAGTGACTAACATGGTTAATTAGAACCAAAATGTGGACCAAAATTGACTTGTATGAATACGGGACTAAGTGGTGGTAAAGGGATTTCTAATTGCATGTACATGATGTTAACATGTTAATTGTACCTATATATGATGACAAGTGACTCTTATAAGGTACAAAGTGACTCTAATATGGTGAGAAATCACTTACATAATTGATTAGAGCCAAAATGTGGCCCAAAATTGACTTGTACGAAAGGGGTACCAAGAGGTGGTTAAAGGATGTCTAATTGCATGTACATGATGTTAACATGTTAATTATATCAATATTTGGTGGCAAGTGACTCTTATAGGGTGAAAAGTGACTCTAATATGGTGAAAAGTGACTAACATGGTTAATTAGAACCAAAATGTGGACCAAAATTGACTTGTATGAATATGGCACTAAGAGTTGGTAAAAGGATTTATAATTGCATGTACATGATATTAACATGTTAATTTTACCAATATATGATGGCAAGTGACTCTTATAAGGTGCAAAGTGACTCTAATATCAGAAGTCACTTACATGATTGATTAGAGCCAAAATGTGGCCCAAAATTGACTTGTAGGAAAGGGGTACCAATATGTGGTTAAAGGATGTCTAATTGCATTTACGTGATGTTAATAGGTTAATTGAATCAATATATGGGGCAAGTGACTCTTATAGGGTGTAAAGGTACTCTAATATGGTGACCAATGACTTACAGGGTTGATTAGAGCCAAAATGTGGAATAAAATTAACTTGTATGAAAGTGGCATTAATAGGTGGTAAAAGGATGTCAAATTGGATGTATATGATGTTAACATGTCAATTGTTGCATATATGGTGGAAAATGACTCTTATAGGGTGCAAAATCACTCTAATATGGTGAGAAGTGACTAACATGGTTAATTAACCAAAATGTGGACCAAAATTGACTTGTATGAATATGGGACTAAGAGGTGGTAAAAGGATTTCTAATTGCATGTACATGATGTTAACATGTTAATTGTACCTATATATGATGGAAAGTGACTCTTATAAGGTGCAAAGTGACTCTAATATGGTGAGAAGTCACTTACATAATTGATTAGAGCCAAAATGTGGCCCAAAATTGACTTGTACGAAAGGGGTACCAAGAGGTGGTTAAAGGATGTCTAATTGCATGTACATGATGTTAACATGTTAATTATATCAATATTTGGTGGCAAGTGACTCTTATAGGGTGAAAAGTGACTCTAATATGGTGAAAAGTGACTAACATGGTTAATTAGAACCAAAATGTGGACCAAAATTGACTTGTATGAATATGGCACTAAGAGTTGGTAAAAGGATTTATAATTGCATGTACATGATATTAACATGTTAATTTTACCAATATATGATGGCAAGTGACTCTTATAAGGTGCAAAGTGACTCTAATATCAGAAGTCACTTACATGATTGATTAGAGCCAAAATGTGGCCCAAAATTGACTTGTAGGAAAGGGGTACCAATATGTGGTTAAAGGATGTCTAATTGCATTTACGTGATGTTAATAGGTTAATTGAATCAATATATGGGGCAAGTGACTCTTATAGGGTGTAAAGGTACTCTAATATGGTGACCAATGACTTACAGGGTTGATTAGAGCCAAAATGTGGAATAAAATTAACTTGTATGAAAGTGGCATTAATAGGTGGTAAAAGGATGTCAAATTGGATGTATATGATGTTAACATGTCAATTGTTGCATCTATGGTGGAAAGTGACTCTTATAGGGTGCAAAGTGACTCTAATATGGTGAAAAGTGACTAACATGGTAAATTAGAACCAAAATGTGGACCAAAATTGACTTGTATGAATATGGCACTAAGAGGTGGGAAAGGATTTCTAATTGCATGTACATGATGTTAACATGTTAATTGTACCAATATATGATGGCAAGTGACTCTTATAAGGTGTAAAGTGACTCCAATATGGTGAGAAGTGACTTACATGATTGATTAGAGCCAAAATGTGGCCCAAAATTGACTTGTAGGAAAGGGGTACCAAGAAGTGGTTAAAGGATGTCTAATTGCATTTACGTGATGTTAACATGTTAATTGTATCAATATATGGGGCAAATGACTCTTATAGGGTGTAAAGGTACTCTAATATGGTGAACAGTGACTTACATGATTGATTAGAGCTAAAATATGGAACAAAATTAAATTGTATGAAACAGGCATTAATAAGTGGTAAAAGGATGTCAAATTGGATGTATATGATGTTAACATGTCAATTGTTGCATATATGGTGGAAAGTGACTCTTATAGGGTGCAAAGTGACTCTAATATGGTGAGAAGTGACTAACATGGTTAATTAGAACCAAAATGATGGCAAGTGACTCTTATAAGGTGCAAAGTGACTCTAATATGGTGAGATGTCACTTACATGATTGATTAGAGCCAAAATGTGGCCCAAAATTGACTTGTACGAAAGGGGTACGAAGAGGTGGTTAAAGGATGTCTAATTGCATGTACATGATGTTAACATGTTAATTATATCAATATTTGGTGTCAAGTGACTTTTTAAGGATGCAAAGTGACTCTAATATGGTGAAAAGTGACTAACATGGTTAATTAGAACCAAAATGTGGACCAAAATTGACTTGTATGAATATGACACTAAGAGGTGGTAAAAGGATTTCTAATTGCATGTACATGATGGTAACATGTTAATTGTACCAATATATGATGGCAAGTGACTCTTATAAGGTGCAAAGTGACTCTAATATGGTGAGAAGTCACTTACATGATTGATTAGAGCCAAAATGTGGTCCAAATTTGACTTGTAGGAAAGGGGTACCAAAAGGTGGTTAAAGGATGTCTAATTGCATTTACGTGATGTTAACATGTTAATTGTATCAATATATGGGGCAAGTGACTCTTATAGGGTGTAAAGGTACTCTAATATGGTGAACAGTGACTTACATGGTTGATTAGAGCCAAAATGTGGAACAAAATTAACTTGTATGAAAGTGGCATTAATAGGTGGTAAAAGGATGTCAAATGGGATGTATATGATGTTAACATGTCAATTGTTGCATATATGGTGGAAAGTGACTCTTATAGGGTGCAAAGTGACTCTAATATGGTGAGAGGTGCTAACATGGTTAATTAGAACCAAAATGTGGACCAAAATTGACTTATATGAATATGGCACTAAGAGGTGGTAAAAGGATTTCTAATTGCATGTCCATGATGTTAACATGTTAATTGTACCAATATATGATGGCAAGTGACTCTTATAAGGTGCAAAGTGACTCTAATATGGTGAGAAGTCACTTACATGATTGATTAGAGCCAAAATGTGGCCCAAAATTGACTTGTACGAAAGGGGTACCAAGAGGTGGTTAAAGGATGTCTAATTGCATGTACCTGATGTTAACATGTTAATTATATCAATATTTGGTGGCAAGTGACTCTTAAAGGGTGCAAAGTGACTCTAATATGGTGAAAAGTGACTAACATGGTTAATTAGAACCAAAATGTGGACCAAAATTGACTTGTATGAATATGGCACTAAGAGGTGGTAAAAGGATTTCTAATTGCTTGTACATGATGTTAACATCTTAATTGTACCAATATATGATGGCAAGTGACTCTTATAAGGTGCAAAGTGACTCTAATATGGTGAGAAGTCACTTACATGATTGATTAGAGCCAAAATGTGGCCCAAATTTGACTTGTAGGAAAGGGCTACCAAGAGGTGGTTAAAGGATGTCTAATTGCATTTACGTGATGTTAACATGTTAATTGTATCAATATATGGGGCAAGTGACTCTTATAGGGTGTAAAGGTACTCTAATATGGTGAACAGTGACTTACATGGTTGATTAGAGCCAAAATGTGTAACAAAATTAACTTGTATGAAAGTGGCATTAATAGGTGGTAAAAGGATGTCAAATGGGATGTATATGATGTTAACATGTCAATTGTTGCATATATGGTGGAAAGTGACTCTTATAGGGTGCAAAGTGACTCTAATATGGTGAAAAGTGACTAACATGGTTAATTAGAACCAAAATGTGAACCAAACCTGACTTGTATGAATATGGCACTAAGAGGTGGTAAAAGGATTTCTAATTGCTTGTACATGATGTTAACATGTTAATTGTACCAATATATGATGACAAGTGACTCTTATAAGGTGCAAAGTGACTCTAATATGGTGAGACGTCACTTACATGATTGATTAGAGCCAAAATGTGGCCCAAAATTGACTTGTAGGAAAGGGGTACCAAGAGGTGGTTATAGGATGTCTAATTGCATTTACGTGATGTTAACATGTTTATTGTATCAATATATGGGGCAAGTGACTCTTATAGAGTGTAAAGGTACTCCAATATGGTGAACATTGACTAACATGGTTGATTAGAGCCAAAATGTGGAACAAAATTAACTTGTATGAAAGTGGCATTAATAGGTGGTAAAAGGATGTCAAATTGGATGTATATGATGTTAACATGTCAATTGTTGCATATATGGTGGAAAGTGACTCTTATAGGGTGCAAAGTGACTCTAATATGGTGACAAGTGACTAACATGGTTAATTAGAACCAAAATGTGGACCAAAATTGACTTGTATGAATATGGCACTAAGAGGTGGTAAAAGGATTTCTAATTGCATGTCCATGATGTTAACATGTTAATTGTACCAATATATGATGGCAAGTGACTCTTATAAGGTGCAAAGTGACTCTAATATGGTGAGAAGTCACTTACATGATTGATTAGAGCCAAAATGTGGCCCAAACTTGACTTGTAGGAAAGGGGTACCAAGAGGTGGTTAAAGGATGTCTAATTGCATTTACGTGATGTTAACATGTTAATTGTATGAATATATGGGGCAAGTGACTCTTATAGGGTGTAAAGGTACTCTAATATGGTGAACAGTGACTTACATGGTTGATTAGAACCAAAATGTGGAACAAAATTAACTTGTATGAAAGTGGCATTAATAGGTGGTAAAAGGATGTCAAATTGGATGTATATGATGTTAACATGTCAATTGTTGCATATATGGTGGAAAGTGACTCTTATAGGGTGCAAAGTGACTCTAATATGGTGAGAAGTGCTAACATGGTTAATTAGAACCAAAATGTGGACAAAAATTGACTTGTATGAATATGGCACTAAGAGGTGGTAAAAGGATTTCTAATTGCATGTCCATGATGTTAACATGTTAATTGTACCAATATATGATGGCAAGTGACTCTTATAAGGTGCAAAGTGACTCTAATATGGTGAGAAGTCACTTACATGATTGATTAGAGCCAAAATGTGGCCCAAAATTGACTTGTACGAAAGGGGTACCAAGAGGCGGTTAAAGGATGTCTAATTGCATGTACATGATGTTAACATGTTAATTATATCAATATTTTGTGGCAAGTGACTCTTAAAGGGTGCAAAGTGACTCTAATATGGTGAAAAGTGACTAACATGGTTAATTAGAACCAAAATGTGGACCAAAATTGACTTGTATGAATATGGCACTAAGAGGTGGTAAAAGGATTTCTAATTGGTTGTACATGATGTTAACATCTTAATTGTACCAATATATGATGGCAAGTGACTCTTATAAGGTGCAAAGTGACTCTAATATGGTGAGAAGTCACTTACATGATTGATTAGAGCCAAAATGTGGCCCAAATTTGACTTGTAGGAAAGGGCTACCAAGAGGTGGTTAAAGGATGTCTAATTGCATTTACGTGATGTTAACATGTTAATTGTATCAATATATGGGGCAAGTGACTCTTATAGGGTGTAAAGGTACTCTAATATGGTGAACAGTGACTTACATGGTTGATTAGAGCCAAAATGTGTAACAAAATTAACTTGTATGAAAGTGGCATTAATAGGTGGTAAAAGGATGTCAAATGGGATGTATATGATGTTAACATGTCAATTGTTGCATATATGGTGGAAAGTGACTCTTATAGGGTGCAAAGTGACTCTAATATGGTGAAAAGTGACTAACATGGTTAATTAGAACCAAAATGTGAACCAAACCTGACTTGTATGAATATGGCACTAAGAGGTGGTAAAAGGATTTCTAATTGCTTGTACATGATGTTAACATGTTAATTGTACCAATATATGATGACAAGTGACTCTTATAAGGTGCAAAGTGACTCTAATATGGTGAGACGTCACTTACATGATTGATTAGAGCCAAAATGTGGCCCAAAATTGACTTGTAGGAAAGGGGTACCAAGAGGTGGTTATAGGATGTCTAATTGCATTTACGTGATGTTAACATGTTTATTGTATCAATATATGGGGCAAGTGACTCTTATAGAGTGTAAAGGTACTCCAATATGGTGAACATTGACTAACATGGTTGATTAGAGCCAAAATGTGGAACAAAATTAACTTGTATGAAAGTGGCATTAATAGGTGGTAAAAGGATGTCAAATTGGATGTATATGATGTTAACATGTCAATTGTTGCATATATGGTGGAAAGTGACTCTTATAGGGTGCAAAGTGACTCTAATATGGTGAGAAGTGACTAACATGGTTAATTAGAACCAAAATGTGGACCAAAATTGACTTGTATGAATATGGCACTAAGAGGTGGTAAAAGGATTTCTAATTGCATGTCCATGATGTTAACATGTTAATTGTACCAATATATGATGGCAAGTGACTCTTATAAGGTGCAAAGTGACTCTAATATGGTGAGAAGTCACTTACATGATTGATTAGAGCCAAAATGTGGCCCAAACTTGACTTGTAGGAAAGGGGTACCAAGAGGTGGTTAAAGGATGTCTAATTGCATTTACGTGATGTTAACATGTTAATTGTATGAATATATGGGGCAAGTGACTCTTATAGGGTGTAAAGGTACTCTAATATGGTGAACAGTGACTTACATGGTTGATTAGAGCCAAAATGTGTAACAAAATTAACTTGTATGAAAGTGGCATTAATAGGTGGTAAAAGGATGTCAAATTGGATGTATATGATGTTAACATGTCAATTGTTGCATATATGGTGGAAAGTGACTCTTATAGGGTGCAAAGTGACTCTAATATGGTGAAAAGTGACTAACATGGTTAATTAGAACCAAAATGTGGACCAAAATTGACTTGTATGAATATGGCACTAAGAGGTGGTAAAAGGATTTCTAATTGCATGTACATGTTGTTTACATGTTAATTGTACCAATATATGATGGCAAGTGACTCTTATAAGGTGCAAAGTGACTCTAATATGGTGAGATGTCACTTACATGATTGATTAGAGCCAAAATGTGGCCCAAAATTGACTTGTACGAAAGGGGTACGAAGAGGTGGTTAAAGGATGTCTAATTGCATGTACATGATGTTAACATGTTAATTATATCAATATTTGGTGTCAAGTGACTTTTTAAGGATGCAAAGTGACTCTAATATGGTGAAAAGTGACTAACATGGTTAATTAGAACCAAAATGTGGACCAAAATTGACTTGTATGAATATGACACTAAGAGGTGGTAAAAGGATTTCTAATTGCATGTACATGATGGTAACATGTTAATTGTACCAATATATGATGGCAAGTGACTCTTATAAGGTGCAAAGTGACTCTAATATGGTGAGAAGTCACTTACATGATTGATTAGAGCCAAAATGTGGCCCAAATTTGACTTGTAGGAAAGGGGTACCAAAAGGTGGTTAAAGGATGTCTAATTGCATTTACGTGATGTTAACATGTTAATTGTATCAATATATGGGGCAAGTGACTCTTATAGGGTGTAAAGGTACTCTAATATGGTGAACAGTGACTTACATGGTTGATTAGAGCCAAAATGTGGAACAAAATTAACTTGTATGAAAGTGGCATTAATAGGTGGTAAAAGGATGTCAAATTGGATGTATATGATGTTAACATGTCAATTGTTGCATATATGGTGGAAAGTGACTCTTATAGGGTGCAAAGTGACTCTAATATGGTGAGAGGTGCTAACATGGTTAATTAGAACCAAAATGTGGACCAAAATTGACTTATATGAATATGGCACTAAGAGGTGGTAAAAGGATTTCTAATTGCATGTCCATGATGTTAACATGTTAATTGTACCAATATATGATGGCAAGTGACTCTTATAAGGTGCAAAGTGACTCTAATATGGTGAGAAGTCACTTACATGATTGATTAGAGCCAAAATGTGGCCCAAAATTGACTTGTACGAAAGGGGTACCAAGAGGTGGTTAAAGGATGTCTAATTGCATGTACATGATGTTAACATGTTAATTATATCAATATTTTGGTGGCAAGTGACTCTTAAAGGGTGCAAAGTGACTCTAATATGGTGAAAAGTGACTAACATGGTTAATTAGAACCAAAATGTGGACCAAAATTGACTTGTATGAATATGGCACTAAGAGGTGGTAAAAGGATTTCTAATTGCTTGTACATGATGTTACCATCTTAATTGTACCAATATATGATGGCAAGTGACTCTTATAAGGTGCAAAGTGACTCTAATATGGTGAGAAGTCACTTACATGATTGATTAGAGCCAAAATGTGGCCCAAATTTGACTTGTAGGAAAGGGCTACCAAGAGGTGGTTAAAGGATGTCTAATTGCATTTACGTGATGTTAACATGTTAATTGTATCAATATATGGGGCAAGTGACTCTTATAGGGTGTAAAGGTACTCTAATATGGTGAACAGTGACTTACATGGTTGATTAGAGCCAAAATGTGTAACAAAATTAACTTGTATGAAAGTGGCATTAATAGGTGGTAAAAGGATGTCAAATGGGATGTATATGATGTTAACATGTCAATTGTTGCATATATGGTGGAAAGTGACTCTTATAGGGTGCAAAGTGACTCTAATATGGTGAAAAGTGACTAACATGGTTAATTAGAACCAAAATGTGAACCAAACCTGACTTGTATGAATATGGCACTAAGAGGTGGTAAAAGGATTTTTAATTGCTTGTACATGATGTTAACATGTTAATTGTACCAATATATGATGACAAGTGACTCTTATAAGGTGCAAAGTGACTCTAATATGGTGAGACGTCACTTACATGATTGCTTAGAGCCAAAATGTGGCCCAAAATTGACTTGTAGGAAAGGGGTACCAAGAGGTGGTTATAGGATGTCTAATTGCATTTACGTGATGTTAACATGTTTATTGTATCAATATATGGGGCAAGTGACTCTTATAGAGTGTAAAGGTACTCCAATATGGTGAACATTGACTAACATGGTTGATTAGAGCCAAAATGTGGAACAAAATTAACTTGTATGAAAGTGGCATTAATAGGTGGTAAAAGGATGTCAAATTGGATGTATATGATGTTAACATGTCAATTGTTGCATATATGGTGGAAAGTGACTCTTATAGGGTGCAAAGTGACTCTAATATGGTGACAAGTGACTAACATGGTTAATTAGAACCAAAATGTGGACCAAAATTGACTTGTATGAATATGGCACTAAGAGGTGGTAAAAGGATTTCTAATTGCATGTCCATGATGTTAACATGTTAATTGTACCAATATATGATGGCAAGTGACTCTTATAAGGTGCAAAGTGACTCTAATATGGTGAGAAGTCACTTACATGATTGATTAGAGCCAAAATGTGGCCCAAACTTGACTTGTAGGAAAGGGGTACCAAGAGGTGGTTAAAGGATGTCTAATTGCATTTACGTGATGTTAACATGTTAATTGTATGAATATATGGGGCAAGTGACTCTTATAGGGTGTAAAGGTACTCTAATATGGTGAACAGTGACTTACATGGTTGATTAGAGCCAAAATGTGGAACAAAATTAACTTGTATGAAAGTGGCATTAATAGGTGGTAAAAGGATGTCAAATTGGATGTATATGATGTTAACATGTCAATTGTTGCATATATGGTGGAAAGTGACTCTTATAGGGTGCAAAGTGACTCTAATATGGTGAGAAGTGCTAACATGGTTAATTAGAACCAAAATGTGGACCAAAATTGACTTGTATGAATATGGCACTAAGAGGTGGTAAAAGGATTTCTAATTGCATGTCCATGATGTTAACATGTTAATTGTACCAATATATGATGGCAAGTGACTCTTATAAGGTGCAAAGTGACTCTAATATGGGGAGAAGTCACTTACATGATTGATTAGAGCCAAAATGTGGCCCAAAATTGACTTGTACGAAAGGGGTACCAAGAGGCGGTTAAAGGATGTCTAATTGCATGTACATGATGTTAACATGTTAATTATATCAATATTTTGTGGCAAGTGACTCTTAAAGGGTGCAAAGTGACTCTAATATGGTGAAAAGTGACTAACATGGTTAATTAGAACCAAAATGTGGACCAAAATTGACTTGTATGAATATGGCACTAAGAGGTGGTAAAAGGATTTCTAATTGCTTGTACATGATGTTAACATCTTAATTGTACCAATATATGATGGCAAGTGACTCTTATAAGGTGCAAAGTGACTCTAATATGGTGAGAAGTCACTTACATGATTGATTAGAGCCAAAATATGGCCCAAATTTGACTTGTAGGAAAGGGCTACCAAGAGGTGGTTAAAGGATGTCTAATTGCATTTACGTGATGTTAACATGTTAATTGTATCAATATATGGGGCAAGTGACTCTTATAGGGTGTAAAGGTACTCTAATATGGTGAACAGTGACTTACATGGTTGATTAGAGCCAAAATGTGTAACAAAATTAACTTGTATGAAAGTGGCATTAATAGGTGGTAAAAGGATGTCAAATGGGATGTATATGATGTTAACATGTCAATTGTTGCATATATGGTGGAAAGTGACTCTTATAGGGTGCAAAGTGACTCTAATATGGTGAAAAGTGACTAACATGGTTAATTAGAACCAAAATGTGAACCAAACCTGACTTGTATGAATATGGCACTAAGAGGTGGTAAAAGGATTTCTAATTGCTTGTACATGATGTTAACATGTTAATTGTACCAATATATGATGACAAGTGACTCTTATAAGGTGCAAAGTGACTCTAATATGGTGAGACGTCACTTACATGATTGATTAGAGCCAAAATGTGGCCCAAAATTGACTTGTAGGAAAGGGGTACCAAGAGGTGGTTATAGGATGTCTAATTGCATTTACGTGATGTTAACATGTTTATTGTATCAATATATGGGGCAAGTGACTCTTATAGAGTGTAAAGGTACTCCAATATGGTGAACATTGACTAACATGGTTGATTAGAGCCAAAATGTGGAACAAAATTAACTTGTATGAAAGTGGCATTAATAGGTGGTAAAAGGATGTCAAATTGGATGTATATGATGTTAACATGTCAATTGTTGCATATATGGTGGAAAGTGACTCTTATAGGGTGCAAAGTGACTCTAATATGGTGAGAAGTGACTAACATGGTTAATTAGAACCAAAATGTGGACCAAAATTGACTTGTATGAATATGGCACTAAGAGGTGGTAAAAGGATTTCTAATTGCATGTCCATAATGTTAACATGTTAATTGTACCAATATATGATGGCAAGTGACTCTTATAAGGTGCAAAGTGACTCTAATATGGTGAGAAGTCACTTACATGATTGATTAGAGCCAAAATGTGGCCCAAACTTGACTTGTAGGAAAGGGGTACCAAGAGGTGGTTAAAGGATGTCTAATTGCATTTACGTGATGTTAACATGTTAATTGTATGAATATATGGGGAAAGTGACTCTTATAGGGTGTAAAGGTACTCTAATATGGTGAACAGTGACTTACATGGTCGATTAGAGCCAAAATGTGTAACAAAATTAACTTGTATGAAAGTGGCATTAATAGGTGGTAAAAGGATGTCAAATTGGATGTATATGATGTTAACATGTCAATTGTTGCATATATGGTGGAAAGTGACTCTTATAGGGTGCAAAGTGACTCTAATATGGTGAAAAGTGACTAACATGGTTAATTAGAACCAAAATGTGGACCAAAATTGACTTGTATGAATATGGCACTAAGAGGTGGTAAAAGGATTTCTAATTGCATGTACATGTTGTTAACATGTTAATTGTACCAATATATGATGGCAAGTGACTCTTATAAGGTGCAAAGTGACTAATATGGTGAGAAGTCACTTACATGATTGATTAGAGCCAAAATGTGGCCCAAAATTGACTTGTACGAAAGGGGTACGAAGAGGTGGTTAAAGGATGTCTAATTGCATGTACATGATGTTAACATGTTAATTATATCAATATTTGGTGTCAAGTGACTTTTTAAGGATGCAAAGTGACTCTAATATGGTGAAAAGTGACTAACATGGTTAATTAGAACCAAAATGTGGACCAAAATTGACTTGTATGAATATGGCACTAAGAGGTGGTAAAAGGATTTCTAATTGCATGTACATGATGGTAACATGTTAATTGTACCAATATATGATGGCAAGTGACTCTTATAAGGTGCAAAGTGACTCTAATATGGTGAGAAGTCACTTACATGATTGATTAGAGCCAAAATGTGGCCCAAATTTGACTTGTAGGAAAGGGGTACCAAAAGGTGGTTAAAGGATGTCTAATTGCATTTACGTGATGTTAACATGTTAATTGTATCAATATATGGGGCAAGTGACTCTTATAGGGTGTAAAGGTACTCTAATATGGTGAACAGTGACTTACATGGTTGATTAGAGCCAAAATGTGGAACAAAATTAACTTGTATGAAAGTGGCATTAATAGGTGGTAAAAGGATGTCAAATTGGATGTATATGATGTTAACATGTCAATTGTTGCATATATGGTGGAAAGTGACTCTTATAGGGTGCAAAGTGACTCTAATATGGTGAGAAGTGCTAACATGGTTAATTAGAACCAAAATGTGGACCAAAATTGACTTGTATGAATATGGCACTAAGAGGTGGTAAAAGGATTTCTAATTGCATTTCCATGATGTTAACATGTTAATTGTACCAATATATGATGGCAAGTGACTCTTATAAGGTGCAAAGTGACTCTAATATGGTGAGAAGTCACTTACATGATTGATTAGAGCCAAAATGTGGCCCAAAATTGACTTGTACGAAAGGGGTACCAAGAGGTGGTTAAAGGATGTCTAATTGCATGTACATGATGTTAACATGTTAATTATATCAATATTTGGTGGCAAGTGACTCTTAAAGGGTGCAAAGTGACTCTAATATGGTGAAAAGTGACTAACATGGTTAATTAGAACCAAAATGTGGACCAAAATTGACTTGTATGAATATGGCACTAAGAGGTGGTAAAAGGATTTCTAATTGCTTGTACATGATGTTAACATCTTAATTGTACCAATATATGATGGCAAGTGACTCTTATAAGGTGCAAAGTGACTCTAATATGGTGAGAAGTCACTTACATGATTGATTAGAGCCAAAATGTGGCCCAAATTTGACTTGTAGGAAAGGGCTACCAAGAGGTTGTTAAAGGATGTCTAATTGCATTTACGTGATGTTAACATGTTAATTGTATCAATATATGGGGCAAGTGACTCTTATAGGGTGTAAAGGTACTCTAATATGGTGAACAGTGACTTACATGGTTGATTAGAGCCAAAATGTGTAACAAAATTAACTTGTATGAAAGTGGCATTAATAGGTGGTAAAAGGATGTCAAATGGGATGTATATGATGTTAACATGTCAATTGTTGCATATATGGTGGAAAGTGACTCTTATAGGGTGCAAAGTGACTCTAATATGGTGAAAAGTGACTAACATGGTTAATTAGAACCAAAATGTGAACCAAACCTGACTTGTATGAATATGGCACTAAGAGGTGGTAAAAGGATTTCTAATTGCTTGTACATGATGTTAACATGTTAATTGTACCAATATATGATGACAAGGGACTCTTATAAGGTGCAAAGTGACTCTAATATGGTGAGACGTCACTTACATGATTGATTAGAGCCAAAATGTGGCCCAAAATTGACTTGTAGGAAAGGGGTACCAAGAGGTGGTTATAAGATGTCTAATTGCATTTACGTGATGTTAACATGTTTATTGTATCAATATATGGGGCAAGTGACTCTTATAGAGTGTAAAGGTACTCCAATATGGTGAACATTGACTAACATGGTTGATTAGAGCCAAAATGTGGAACAAAATTAACTTGTATGAAAGTGGCATTAATAGGTGGTAAAAGGATGTCAAATTGGATGTATATGATGTTAACATGTCAATTGTTGCATATATGGTGGAAAGTGACTCTTATAGGGTGCAAAGTTACTCTAATATGGTGAGAAGTGACTAACATGGTTAATTAGAACCAAAATGTGGACCAAAATTGACTTGTATGAATATGGCACTAAGAGGTGGTAAAAGGATTTCTAATTGCATGTCCATGATGTTAACATGTTAATTGTACCAATATATGATGGCAAGTGACTCTTATAAGGTGCAAAGTGACTCTAATATGGTGAGAAGTCACTTACATGATTGATTAGAGCCAAAATGTGGCCCAAACTTGACTTGTAGGAAAGGGGTACCAAGAGGTGGTTAAAGGATGTCTAATTGCATTTACGTGATGTTAACATGTTAATTGTATGAATATATGGGGCAAGTGACTCTTATAGGGTGTAAAGGTACTCTAATATGGTGAACAGTGACTTACATGGTTGATTAGAGCCAAAATGTGTAACAAAATTAACTTGTATGAAAGTGGCATTAATAGGTGGTAAAAGGATGTCAAATTGGATGTATATGATGTTAACATGTCAATTGTTGCATATATGGTGGAAAGTGACTCTTATAGGGTGCAAAGTGACTCTAATATGGTGAAAAGTGACTAACATGGTTAATTAGAACCAAAATGTGGACCAAAATTGACTTGTATGAATATGGCACTAAGAGGTGGTAAAAGGATTTCTAATTGCATGTACATGTTGTTAACATGTTAATTGTACCAATATATGATGGCAAGTGACTCTTATAAGGTGCAAAGTGACTCTAATATGGTGAGAAGTCACTTACATGATTGATTAGAGCCAAAATGTGGCCCAAAATTGACTTATACGAAAGGGGTACGAAGAGGTGGTTAAAGGATGTCTAATTGCATGTACATGATGTTAACATGTTAATTATATCAATATCTGGTGTCAAGTGACTTTTTAAGGATGCAAAGTGACTCTAATATGGTGAAAAGTGACTAACATGGTTAATTAGAACCAAAATGTGGACCAAAATTGACTTGTATGAATATGGCACTAAGAGGTGGTAAAAGGATTTCTAATTGCATGTACATGATGGTAACATGTTAATTGTACCAATATATGATGGCAATTGACTCTTATAAGGTGCAAAGTGACTCTAATATGGTGAGAAGTCACTTACATGATTGATTAGAGCCAAAATGTGGCCCAAATTTGACATGTAGGAAAGGGGTACCAAAAGGTGGTTAAAGGATGTCTAATTGCATTTACGTGATGTTAACATGTTAATTGTATCAATATATGGGGCAAGTGACTCTTATAGGGTGTAAAGGTACTCTAATATGGTGAACATTGACTAACATGGTTGATTAGAGCCAAAATGTGGAACAAAATTAACTTGTATGAAAGTGGCATTAATAGGTGGTAAAAGGATGTCAAATTGGATGTATATGATGTTAACATGTCAATTTTTTTTTTTTTTGCTAATTAAATAATTTTACAAACCAAAAAAAAGAATACAATTAAGAGGGGCATACCCCAATAGTCAAGAAGAAGTCCCGTGGCTGGCAACTAAAAACCTATCTGAGAAGCCATTATATCCCAAGGTCAGGAACTGATAAAGCATTACATTAGTAAAACATTAAAACCAAAGAAGGGTTTAAACCAACCCATTTTTGGAACGTAGCCGAAGAGAACAATTTCTCTTTTACAATGCGTCTAATAGTACTAATAATAGTCAAAGTAGGATTAGAAGCTCCAGGGTTATGGAGTCTAAAATTTCTTTCTTTCCATGTGTAGTACACGGCAGTAGAGAAAAACAAGCCCGCAATTTTTAACTCCTTCTTCTTCAATTGGCTAGTAACAAAGTTCCCCTGGATGCAGTCATTCCAATCTTCCGAGAAATGGAAGTGGAGAGCTTTACGCACAAGATCAAAATATGGACAGTTTGAGAAAATGTGATGGATGGATTCACAATCATTGTAGCAAAGAATACAAACCGGATCAACCTGCATGCCAAATGAAACCATACGATCCTTTGTTAAAAGTCTATTAAGAATAGCAAGCCATGTGATAAAAGAGCATTTTGGAACCGAGAAGCTATTCCAAACAAAATCCGACCAGGGCACTAAAGCATTCGAAGCACGGACAGAGTCCCAAATATTGGTTATCTTAATATTCCGAGTGAGAAGACCATCCCAAGATATAACATCCGATCTACAAATCCTAACCGAATTTGCAATGTTTCTGACATCAATAATGTCCATATATGGTGGAAAGTGACTCTTATAGGGTGCAAAGTGACTCTAATATGGTGAGAAGTGACTAACATGGTTAATTAGAACCAAAATGTGGACCAAAATTGACTTGTATGAATATGGCACTAAGAGGTGGTAAAAGGATTTCTAATTGCATGTCCATGATGTTAACATGTTAATTGTACCAATATATGATGGCAAGTGACTCTTATAAGGTGCAAAGTGACTCTAATATGGTGAGAAGTCACTTACATGATTGATTAGAGCCAAAATGTGGCCCAAAATTGACTTGTACGAAAGGGGTACGAAGAGGTGGTTAAAGGATGTCTAATTGCATGTACATGATGTTAACATGTTAATTATATCAATATTTGGTGTCAAGTGACTTTTAAAGGATGCAAAGTGACTCTAATATGGTGAAAAGTGACTAACATGGTTAATTAGAACCAAAATGTGGACCAAAATTGACTTGTATGAATATGGCACTAAGAGGTGGTAAAAGGATTTCTAATTGCATGTACATGATGTTAACATGTTAATTGTACCAATATATGATGGCAAGTGACTCTTATAAGGTGCAAAGTGACTCTAATATGGTGAGAAGTCACTTACATGATTGATTAGAGCCAAAATGTGGCCCAAATTTGACTTGTAGGAAAGGGGTACCAAAAGGTGGTTAAAGGATGTCTAATTGCATTTACGTGATGTTAACATGTTAATTGTATCAATATATGGAGCAAGTGACTCTTATAGGGTGTAAAGGTACTCTAATATGGTGAACAGTGACTTACATGGTTGATTAGAGCCAAAATGTGGAACAAAATTAACTTGTATGAAAGTGGCATTAATAGGTGGTAAAAGGATGTTAACATGTCAATTGTTGCATATATGGTGGAAAGTGACTCTTATAGGGTGCAAAGTGACTCTAATATGGTGAGAAGTGCTAACATGGTTAATTAGAACCAAAATATGGACCAAAATTGACTTGTATGAATATGGCACTAAGAGGTGCTAAAAGGATTTCTAATTGCATGTCCATGATGTTAACATGTTAATTGTACCAATATATGATGGCAAGTGACTCTTATAAGGTGCAAAGTGACTCTAATATGGTGAGAAGTCACTTACATGATTGATTAGAGCCAAAATGTGGCCCAAAATTGACTTGTACGAAAGGGGTACCAAGAGGTGGTTAAAGGATGTCTGGGTACCAAGAGGTGGTTAAAGGATGTCTAATTGCATGTACATGATGTGAACATGTTAATTGTATCAATATACGGTGGCAAGTGACTCCTATAGGGTGCAACGTGACTCTTATAGGGTGTAAAGGTACTCTAATATGGTGAACAGTGACTTACATGGTTGATTAGAGCCAAAATGTGGAACAAAATTAACTTGTATGAAAGTGGCATTAAGAGGTGGTAAAAGGATGTCAAATTGGATGTATATGATGTTAACATGTCAATTGTTGCATATATGGTGGAAAGTGACTCTTATAGGGTGCAAAGTGACTCTAATATGGTGAGAAGTGACTAACATGGTTAATTAGAACCAAAATGTGGACCAAAATTGACTTGTATGAATATTGCACTAAGAGGTGGTAAAAGGATTTCTAATTGTATGTCCATGATGTTAACATGTTAATTATACCAATATATGATGGCAAGTGACTCTTATAAGGTGCAAAGTGACTCTAATATGGTGAGAAGTCACTTACATGATTGAGTAGAGCCAAAATGTGGCCCAAAATTGACTTGTACGAAAGGGGTACCAAGAGGTGGTTAAAGGATGTCTAATTGCATGTACATGATGTTAACATGTTAATTATATCAATATTTGGTGGCAAGTGACTCTTAAAGGGTGCAAAGTGACTCTAATATGGTGAGAAGTGATTAACATGGTTAATTAGAACCAAAATGTGGACCAAAATTGACTTGTATGAATATGGCACTAAGAGGTGGTAAAAGGATTTCTAATTGCATGTACATGATGTTAACATGTTAATTGTACTAGTATAGCAAGTGACTCTTATAAGGTGCAAAGTGACTCTAATATGATGAGAAGTCACTTACATGATTGATTAGTGCCAAAATGTGGCCCAAAATTGACTTGTAGGAAAGGGGTACCAAGAGGTGGTTAAAGGATGTCTAATTGCATTTACGTGATGTTAACATGTTAATTGTATCAATATATGGGGCAAGTGACTCTTATAGGGTGCAAAGGTACTCTAATATGGTGAATAGTGACTTACATGGTTGATTAGAGTCAAAATGTGGAACAAAATTAACTTGTATGAAAGTGGCATTAATAGGTGGTAAAAGGATATCAAATTGGATGTATATGATGTTAACATGTCAATTATTGCATATATGGTGGAAAGTGACTCTTATAGGGTGCAAAGTGACTCTAATATGGTGAGAAGTGACTAACATTGTTAATTAGAACCAAAATGTGGACCAAAATTGACTTGTATGAATATGGCACTAAGAGGTGGTAAAAGGATTTCTAATAGCATGTCCATGATGTTAACATGTTAATTGTACCAATATATGATAGCAGGTGACTCTTATAAGGTCCAAAGTGACTCTAATATGGTGAGAAGTCACTTACATGATTGATTAGAGCCAAAATGTGGCCCAAAATTGACTTGTATGAAAGGGGTACCAAGAGGTGGTTAAAGGATGTCTAATTGCATGTACATGATGTTAACATGTTAATTATATCAATATTTGGTGGCAAGTGACTCTTAAAGGGTGCAAAGTGACTCTAATATGGGGAAAAGTGACTAACATGGTTAATTAGAACCAAAATGTGGACCAAAATTGACTTGTATGAATATGGCACTAAGAGGTGGTAAAAGGATTTCTAATAACATGTACATGATGTTAACATGTTAATTGTACCAATATATGATGGCAAGTGACTCTTATAAGGTGCAAAGTGACTCTAATATGGTGAGAAGTCACTTACATGATTGATTAGAGCCAAAATGTGGCCCAAAATTGACTTGTACGCAAGCGGTACCAAGAGGTGGTTAAAGGATGTCTAATTGCATGTACATGATGTTAACATGTTAATTATATCTATATTTGGTGACAAGTGACTCTTAAAGGGTGCAAAGTGACTCTAATATGGTGAGAAGTGACTAACATGGTTAATTAGAACCAAAATGTGGACCAAAATTGACTTGTATGAATATGGCACTAAGAGGTGGTAAAAGGATTTCTAATTGCATGTACATGATGTTAACATGTTAATTGTACCAGTATATGATGGCAAGTGACTCTTATAAGGTGCAAAGTGACTCTAATATGATGAGAAGTCACTTACATGATTGATTAGTGCCAAAATGTGGCCCAAAATTGACTTGTAGGAAAGGGGTACCAAGAGGTGGTTAAAGGATGTCTAATTGCATTTACGTGATGTTAACATGTTAATTGTATCAATATATGGGGCAAGTGACTCTTATAGGGTGTAAAGGTACTCTAATATGGTGAACAGTGACTTACATGGTTGATTAGAGGCAAAATGTGGAACAAAATTAACTTGTATGAAAGTGGCATTAATAGGTGGTAAAAGGATGTCAAATTGGATGTATATGATGTTAACTTGTCAATTGTTGCATATATGGTGGAAAGTGACTCTTATAGGGTGCAAAGTGACTCTATTATGGTGAGAAGTGACTAACACGGTTAATTAGAACCAAAATGTGGACCAAAATTGATTGTATGGCACTAAGAGGTGGTAAAAGGATTTCTAATAACATGTACATGATGTTAACATGTTAATTGTACCAATATATGATGGAAAATGACTCTTATAAGGTGCAAAGTGACTCTAATATGGTGAGAAGTCACTTACATGATTGATTAGAGCCAAAATGTGGCCCAAAATTGACTTGTAGGAAAGGGGTACCAAGAGGTGGTTAAAGGATGTCTAATGGCATGTACATGATGTGAACATGTTAATTGTATCAATATACGGTGGCAAGTGACTCCTATAGGGTGCAAAGTGACTCTTATAGGGTGTAAAGGTACTCTAATATGGTGAACAGTGACTTACATGGTTGATTAGAGCCAAAATGTGGAACAAAATTAACTTGTATGAAAGTGGCATTAAGAGGTGGTAAAAGGATGTCAAATTGGATATATATGATGTTAACATGTCAATTGTTGCATATATGGTGGAAAGTGACTCTTATAGGGTGCAAAGTGACTCTGATATTGTGAGAAGTGACTAGCATGGTTAATTAGAACCAAAATGTGGACCAAAATTGACTTGTATGAATATTGCACTAAGAGGTGGTAAAAGGATTTCTAATTGTATGTCCATGATGTTAACATGTTAATTGTACCAATATATGATGGCAAGTGACTCTTATAAGGTGCAAAGTGACTCTAATATGGTGAGAAGTCACTTACATGATTGAGTAGAGCCAAAATGTGGCCCAAAATTGACTTGTACGAAAGGGGTACCAAGAGGTGGTTAAAGGATGTCTAATGGCATGTACATGATGTGAACATGTTAATTGTATCAATATACGGTGGCAAGTGACTCCTATAGGGTGCAAAGTGACTCTTATAGGGTGTAAAGGTACTCTAATATGGTGAACAGTGACTTACATGGTTGATTAGAGCCAAAATGTGGAACAAAATTAACTTGTATGAAAGTGGCATTAAGAGGTGGTAAAAGGATGTCAAATTGGATGTATATGATGTTAACATGTCAATTGTTGCATATATGGTGGAAAGTGACTCTTATAGGGTGCAAAGTGACTCTGATATGGTGAGAAGTGACTAGCATGGTTAATTAGAACCAAAATGTGGACCAAAATTGACTTGTATGAATATTGCACTAAGAGGGGGTAAAAGGATTTCTAATTGTATGTCCATGATGTTAACATGTTAATTGTACCAATATATGATGGCAAGTGACTCTTATAAGGTGCAAAGTGACTCTAATATGGTGAGAAGTCACTTACATGATTGAGTAGAGCCAAAATGTGGCCCAAAATTGACTTGTACGAAAGGGGTACCAAGAGGTGGTTAAAGGATGTCTAATTGCATGTACATGATGTTAACATGTTAATTATATCAATATTTGGTGGCAAGTGACTCTTAAAGGGTGCAAAGTGACTCTAATATGGTGAGAAGTGACTAACATGGTTAATTAGAACCAAAATGTGGACCAAAATTGACTTGTATGAATATGGCACTAAGAGGTGGTAAAAGGATTTCTAATTGCATGTACATGATGTTAACATGTTAATTGTACTAGTATAGCAAGTGACTCTTATAAGGTGCAAAGTGACTCTAATATGATGAGAAGTCACTTACATGATTGATTAGTGCCAAAATGTGGCCCAAAATTGACTTGTAGGAAAGGGGTACCAAGAGGTGGTTAAAGGATGTCTAATTGCATTTACGTGATGTTAACATGTTAATTGTATCAATATATAGGGCAAGTGACTCTTATAGGGTGCAAAGGTACTCTAATATGGTGAATAGTGACTTACATGGTTGATTAGAGTCAAAATGTGGAACAAAATTAACTTGTATGAAAGTGGCATTAATAGGTGGTAAAAGGATGTCAAATTGGATGTATATGATGTTAACATGTCAATTGTTGCATATATGGTGGAAAGTGACCCTTATAGGGTGCAAAGTGACTCTAATATGGTGAGAAGTGACTAACATTGTTAATTAGAACCAAAATGTGGACCAAAATTGACTTGTATGAATATGGCACTAAGAGGTGGTAAAAGGATTTCTAATAGCATGTCCATGATGTTAACATGTTAATTGTACCAATATATGATAGCAGGTGACTCTTATAAGGTCCAAAGTGACTCTAATATGCTGAGAAGTCACTTACATGATTGATTAGAGCCAAAATGTGGCCCAAAATTGACTTGTATGAAAGGGGTACCAAGAGGTGGTTAAAAGATGTCTAATTGCATGTACATGATGTTAACATGTTAATTATATCAATATTTGGTGGCAAGTGACTCTTAAAGGGTGCAAAGTGACTCTAATATGGGGAAAAGTGACTAACATGGTTAATTAGAACCAAAATGTGGACCAAAATTGACTTGTATGAATATGGCACTAAGAGGTGGTAAAAGGATTTCTAATAACATGTACATGATGTTAACATGTTAATTGTACCAATATATGATGGCAAGTGACTCTTATAAGGTGCAAAGTGACTCTAATATGGTGAGAAGTCACTTACATGATTGATTAGAGCCAAAATGTGGCCCAAAATTGACTTGTACGCAAGCGGTACCAAGAGGTGGTTAAAGGATGTCTAATTGCATGTACATGATGTTAACATGTTAATTATATCTATATTTGGTGACAAGTGACTCTTAAAGGGTGCAAAGTGACTCTAATATGGTGAGAAGTGACTAACATGGTTAATTAGAACCAAAATGTGGACCAAAATTGACTTGTATGAATATGGCACTAAGAGGTGGTAAAAGGATTTCTAATTGCATGTACATGATGTTAACATGTTAATTGTACCAGTATATGATGGCAAGTGACTCTTATAAGGTGCAAAGTGACTCTAATATGATGAGAAGTCACTTACATGATTGATTAGTGCCAAAATGTGGCCCAAAATTGACTTGTAGGAAAGGGGTACCCAGAGGTGGTTAAAGGATGTCTAATTGCATTTACGTGATGTTAACATGTTAATTGTATCAATATATGGGGCAAGTGACTCTTATAGGGTGTAAAGGTACTCTAATATGGTGAACAGTGACTTACATGGTTGATTAGAGGCAAAATGTGGAACAAAATTAACTTGTATGAAAGTGGCATTAATAGGTGGTAAAAGGATGTCAAATTGGATGTATATGATGTTAACTTGTCAATTGTTGCATATATGGTGGAAAGTGACTCTTATAGGGTGCAAAGTGACTCTATTATGGTGAGAAGTGACTAACACGGTTAATTAGAACCAAAATGTGGACCAAAATTGACTTGTATGGCACTAAGAGGTGGTAAAAGGATTTCTAATAACATGTACATGATGTTAACATGTTAATTGTACCAATATATGATGGAAAATGACTCTTATAAGGTGCAAAGTGACTCTAATATGGTGAGAAGTCACTTACATGATTGATTAGAGCCAAAATGTGGCCCAAAATTGACTTGTAGGAAAGGGGTACCAAGAGGTGGTTAAAGGATGTCTAATGGCATGTACATGATGTGAACATGTTAATTGTATCAATATACGGTGGCAAGTGACTCCTATAGGGTGCAAAGTGACTCTTATAGGGTGTAAAGGTACTCTAATATGGTGAACAGTGACTTACATGGTTGATTAGAGCCGAAATGTGGAACAAAATTAACTTGTATGAAAGTGGCATTAAGAGGTGGTAAAAGGATGTCAAATTGGATGTATATGATGTTAACATGTCAATTGTTGCATATATGGTGGAAAGTGACTCTTATAGGGTGCAAAGTGACTCTGATATGGTGAGAAGTGACTAGCATGGTTAATTAGAACCAAAATGTGGACCAAAATTGACTTGTATGAATATTGCACTAAGAGGTGGTAAAAGGATTTCTAATTGTATGTCCATGATGTTAACATGTTAATTGTACCAATATATGATGGCAAGTGACTCTTATAAGGTGCAAAGTGACTCTAATATGGTGAGAAGTCACTTACATGATTGAGTAGAGCCAAAATGTGGCCCAAAATTGACTTGTACGAAAGGGGTACCAAGAGGTGGTTAAAGGATGTCTAATGGCATGTACATGATGTGAACATGTTAATTGTATCAATATACGGTGGCAAGTGACTCCTATAGGGTGCAAAGTGACTCTTATAGGGTGTAAAGGTACTCTAATATGGTGAACAGTGACTTACATGGTTGATTAGAGCCAAAATGTGGAACAAAATTAACTTGTATGAAAGTGGCATTAAGAGGTGGTAAAAGGATGTCAAATTGGATGTATATGATGTTAACATGTCAATTGTTGCATATATGGTGGAAAGTGACTCTTATAGGGTGCAAAGTGACTCTGATATGGTGAGAAGTGACTAGCATGGTTAATTAGAACCAAAATGTGGACCAAAATTGACTTGTATGAATATTGCACTAAGAGGGGGTAAAAGGATTTCTAATTGTATGTCCATGATGTTAACATGTTAATTGTACCAATATATGATGGCAAGTGACTCTTATAAGGTGCAAAGTGACTCTAATATGGTGAGAAGTCACTTACATGATTGAGTAGAGCCAAAATGTGGCCCAAAATTGACTTGTACGAAAGGGGTACCAAGAGGTGGTTAAAGGATGTCTAATTGCATGTACATGATGTTAACATGTTAATTATATCAATATTTGGTGGCAAGTGACTCTTAAAGGGTGCAAAGTGACTCTAATATGGTGAGAAGTGACTAACATGGTTAATTAGAACCAAAATGTGGACCAAAATTGACTTGTATGAATATGGCACTAAGAGGTGGTAAAAGGATTTCTAATTGCATGTACATGATGTTAACATGTTAATTGTACTAGTATAGCAAGTGACTCTTATAAGGTGCAAAGTGACTCTAATATGATGAGAAGTCACTTACATGATTGATTAGTGCCAAAATGTGGCCCAAAATTGACTTGTAGGAAAGGGGTACCAAGAGGTGGTTAAAGGATGTCTAATTGCATTTACGTGATGTTAACATGTTAATTGTATCAATATATAGGGCAAGTGACTCTTATAGGGTGCAAAGGTACTCTAATATGGTGAATAGTGACTTACATGGTTGATTAGAGTCAAAATGTGGAACAAAATTAACTTGTATGAAAGTGGCATTAATAGGTGGTAAAAGGATGTCAAATTGGATGTATATGATGTTAACATGTCAATTGTTGCATATATGGTGGAAAGTGACCCTTATAGGGTGCAAAGTGACTCTAATATGGTGAGAAGTGACTAACATTGTTAATTAGAACCAAAATGTGGACCAAAATTGACTTGTATGAATATGGCACTAAGAGGTGGTAAAAGGATTTCTAATAGCATGTCCATGATGTTAACATGTTAATTGTACCAATATATGATAGCAGGTGACTCTTATAAGGTCCAAAGTGACTCTAATATGCTGAGAAGTCACTTACATGATTGATTAGAGCCAAAATGTGGCCCAAAATTGACTTGTATGAAAGGGGTACCAAGAGGTGGTTAAAAGATGTCTAATTGCATGTACATGATGTTAACATGTTAATTATATCAATATTTGGTGGCAAGTGACTCTTAAAGGGTGCAAAGTGACTCTAATATGGGGAAAAGTGACTAACATGGTTAATTAGAACCAAAATGTGGACCAAAATTGACTTGTATGAATATGGCACTAAGAGGTGGTAAAAGGATTTCTAATAACATGTACATGATGTTAACATGTTAATTGTACCAATATATGATGGCAAGTGACTCTTATAAGGTGCAAAGTGACTCTAATATGGTGAGAAGTCACTTACATGATTGATTAGAGCCAAAATGTGGCCCAAAATTGACTTGTACGCAAGCGGTACCAAGAGGTGGTTAAAGGATGTCTAATTGCATGTACATGATGTTAACATGTTAATTATATCTATATTTGGTGACAAGTGACTCTTAAAGGGTGCAAAGTGACTCTAATATGGTGAGAAGTGACTAACATGGTTAATTAGAACCAAAATGTGGACCAAAATTGACTTGTATGAATATGGCACTAAGAGGTGGTAAAAGGATTTCTAATTGCATGTACATGATGTTAACATGTTAATTGTACCAGTATATGATGGCAAGTGACTCTTATAAGGTGCAAAGTGACTCTAATATGATGAGAAGTCACTTACATGATTGATTAGTGCCAAAATGTGGCCCAAAATTGACTTGTAGGAAAGGGGTACCCAGAGGTGGTTAAAGGATGTCTAATTGCATTTACGTGATGTTAACATGTTAATTGTATCAATATATGGGGCAAGTGACTCTTATAGGGTGTAAAGGTACTCTAATATGGTGAACAGTGACTTACATGGTTGATTAGAGGCAAAATGTGGAACAAAATTAACTTGTATGAAAGTGGCATTAATAGGTGGTAAAAGGATGTCAAATTGGATGTATATGATGTTAACTTGTCAATTGTTGCATATATGGTGGAAAGTGACTCTTATAGGGTGCAAAGTGACTCTATTATGGTGAGAAGTGACTAACACGGTTAATTAGAACCAAAATGTGGACCAAAATTGACTTGTATGGCACTAAGAGGTGGTAAAAGGATTTCTAATAACATGTACATGATGTTAACATGTTAATTGTACCAATATATGATGGAAAATGACTCTTATAAGGTGCAAAGTGACTCTAATATGGTGAGAAGTCACTTACATGATTGATTAGAGCCAAAATGTGGCCCAAAATTGACTTGTAGGAAAGGGGTACCAAGAGGTGGTTAAAGGATGTCTAATGGCATGTACATGATGTGAACATGTTAATTGTATCAATATACGGTGGCAAGTGACTCCTATAGGGTGCAAAGTGACTCTTATAGGGTGTAAAGGTACTCTAATATGGTGAACAGTGACTTACATGGTTGATTAGAGCCGAAATGTGGAACAAAATTAACTTGTATGAAAGTGGCATTAAGAGGTGGTAAAAGGATGTCAAATTGGATGTATATGATGTTAACATGTCAATTGTTGCATATATGGTGGAAAGTGACTCTTATAGGGTGCAAAGTGACTCTGATATGGTGAGAAGTGACTAGCATGGTTAATTAGAACCAAAATGTGGACCAAAATTGACTTGTATGAATATTGCACTAAGAGGTGGTAAAAGGATTTCTAATTGTATGTCCATGATGTTAACATGTTAATTGTACCAATATATGATGGCAAGTGACTCTTATAAGGTGCAAAGTGACTCTAATATGGTGAGAAGTCACTTACATGATTGAGTAGAGCCAAAATGTGGCCCAAAATTGACTTGTACGAAAGGGGTACCAAGAGGTGGTTAAAGGATGTCTAATGGCATGTACATGATGTGAACATGTTAATTGTATCAATATACGGTGGCAAGTGACTCCTATAGGGTGCAAAGTGACTCTTATAGGGTGTAAAGGTACTCTAATATGGTGAACAGTGACTTACATGGTTGATTAGAGCCAAAATGTGGAACAAAATTAACTTGTATGAAAGTGGCATTAAGAGGTGGTAAAAGGATGTCAAATTGGATGTATATGATGTTAACATGTCAATTGTTGCATATATGGTGGAAAGTGACTCTTATAGGGTGCAAAGTGACTCTGATATGGTGAGAAGTGACTAGCATGGTTAATTAGAACCAAAATGTGGACCAAAATTGACTTGTATGAATATTGCACTAAGAGGGGGTAAAAGGATTTCTAATTGTATGTCCATGATGTTAACATGTTAATTGTACCAATATATGATGGCAAGTGACTCTTATAAGGTGCAAAGTGACTCTAATATGGTGAGAAGTCACTTACATGATTGAGTAGAGCCAAAATGTGGCCCAAAATTGACTTGTACGAAAGGGGTACCAAGAGGTGGTTAAAGGATGTCTAATTGCATGTACATGATGTTAACATGTTAATTATATCAATATTTGGTGGCAAGTGACTCTTAAAGGGTGCAAAGTGACTCTAATATGGTGAGAAGTGACTAACATGGTTAATTAGAACCAAAATGTGGACCAAAATTGACTTGTATGAATATGGCACTAAGAGGTGGTAAAAGGATTTCTAATTGCATGTACATGATGTTAACATGTTAATTGTACTAGTATAGCAAGTGACTCTTATAAGGTGCAAAGTGACTCTAATATGATGAGAAGTCACTTACATGATTGATTAGTGCCAAAATGTGGCCCAAAATTGACTTGTAGGAAAGGGGTACCAAGAGGTGGTTAAAGGATGTCTAATTGCATTTACGTGATGTTAACATGTTAATTGTATCAATATATAGGGCAAGTGACTCTTATAGGGTGCAAAGGTACTCTAATATGGTGAATAGTGACTTACATGGTTGATTAGAGTCAAAATGTGGAACAAAATTAACTTGTATGAAAGTGGCATTAATAGGTGGTAAAAGGATGTCAAATTGGATGTATATGATGTTAACATGTCAATTGTTGCATATATGGTGGAAAGTGACCCTTATAGGGTGCAAAGTGACTCTAATATGGTGAGAAGTGACTAACATTGTTAATTAGAACCAAAATGTGGACCAAAATTGACTTGTATGAATATGGCACTAAGAGGTGGTAAAAGGATTTCTAATAGCATGTCCATGATGTTAACATGTTAATTGTACCAATATATGATAGCAGGTGACTCTTATAAGGTCCAAAGTGACTCTAATATGCTGAGAAGTCACTTACATGATTGATTAGAGCCAAAATGTGGCCCAAAATTGACTTGTATGAAAGGGGTACCAAGAGGTGGTTAAAAGATGTCTAATTGCATGTACATGATGTTAACATGTTAATTATATCAATATTTGGTGGCAAGTGACTCTTAAAGGGTGCAAAGTGACTCTAATATGGGGAAAAGTGACTAACATGGTTAATTAGAACCAAAATGTGGACCAAAATTGACTTGTATGAATATGGCACTAAGAGGTGGTAAAAGGATTTCTAATAACATGTACATGATGTTAACATGTTAATTGTACCAATATATGATGGCAAGTGACTCTTATAAGGTGCAAAGTGACTCTAATATGGTGAGAAGTCACTTACATGATTGATTAGAGCCAAAATGTGGCCCAAAATTGACTTGTACGCAAGCGGTACCAAGAGGTGGTTAAAGGATGTCTAATTGCATGTACATGATGTTAACATGTTAATTATATCTATATTTGGTGACAAGTGACTCTTAAAGGGTGCAAAGTGACTCTAATATGGTGAGAAGTGACTAACATGGTTAATTAGAACCAAAATGTGGACCAAAATTGACTTGTATGAATATGGCACTAAGAGGTGGTAAAAGGATTTCTAATTGCATGTACATGATGTTAACATGTTAATTGTACCAGTATATGATGGCAAGTGACTCTTATAAGGTGCAAAGTGACTCTAATATGATGAGAAGTCACTTACATGATTGATTAGTGCCAAAATGTGGCCCAAAATTGACTTGTAGGAAAGGGGTACCCAGAGGTGGTTAAAGGATGTCTAATTGCATTTACGTGATGTTAACATGTTAATTGTATCAATATATGGGGCAAGTGACTCTTATAGGGTGTAAAGGTACTCTAATATGGTGAACAGTGACTTACATGGTTGATTAGAGGCAAAATGTGGAACAAAATTAACTTGTATGAAAGTGGCATTAATAGGTGGTAAAAGGATGTCAAATTGGATGTATATGATGTTAACTTGTCAATTGTTGCATATATGGTGGAAAGTGACTCTTATAGGGTGCAAAGTGACTCTATTATGGTGAGAAGTGACTAACACGGTTAATTAGAACCAAAATGTGGACCAAAATTGACTTGTATGGCACTAAGAGGTGGTAAAAGGATTTCTAATAACATGTACATGATGTTAACATGTTAATTGTACCAATATATGATGGAAAATGACTCTTATAAGGTGCAAAGTGACTCTAATATGGTGAGAAGTCACTTACATGATTGATTAGAGCCAAAATGTGGCCCAAAATTGACTTGTAGGAAAGGGGTACCAAGAGGTGGTTAAAGGATGTCTAATGGCATGTACATGATGTGAACATGTTAATTGTATCAATATACGGTGGCAAGTGACTCCTATAGGGTGCAAAGTGACTCTTATAGGGTGTAAAGGTACTCTAATATGGTGAACAGTGACTTACATGGTTGATTAGAGCCGAAATGTGGAACAAAATTAACTTGTATGAAAGTGGCATTAAGAGGTGGTAAAAGGATGTCAAATTGGATGTATATGATGTTAACATGTCAATTGTTGCATATATGGTGGAAAGTGACTCTTATAGGGTGCAAAGTGACTCTGATATGGTGAGAAGTGACTAGCATGGTTAATTAGAACCAAAATGTGGACCAAAATTGACTTGTATGAATATTGCACTAAGAGGTGGTAAAAGGATTTCTAATTGTATGTCCATGATGTTAACATGTTAATTGTACCAATATATGATGGCAAGTGACTCTTATAAGGTGCAAAGTGACTCTAATATGGTGAGAAGTCACTTACATGATTGAGTAGAGCCAAAATGTGGCCCAAAATTGACTTGTACGAAAGGGGTACCAAGAGGTGGTTAAAGGATGTCTAATGGCATGTACATGATGTGAACATGTTAATTGTATCAATATACGGTGGCAAGTGACTCCTATAGGGTGCAAAGTGACTCTTATAGGGTGAGAAGTGACTAACATGGTTAATTAGAACCAAAATGTGGACCAAAATTGACTTGTATGAATGTGGCACTAAGAGGTGGTAAAAGGATTTCTAATTGCATGTACATGATGTTAAAATGTTAATTGTACTAGTATAGCAAGTGACTCTTATAAGGTGCAAAGTGACTCTAATATGATGAGAAGTCACTTACATGATTGATTAGTGCCAAAATGTGGCCCAAAATTGACTTGTAGGAAAGGGGTACCAAGAGGTGGTTAAAGGATGTCTAATTGCATTTACGTGATGTTAACATGTTAATTGTATCAATATATAGGGGCAAGTGACTCTTATAGGGTGCAAAGGTACTCTAATATGGTGAATAGTGACTTACATGGTTGATTAGAGTCAAAATGTGGAACAAAATTAACTTGTATGAAAGTGGCATTAATAGGTGGTAAAAGGATGTCAAATTGGATGTATATGATGTTAACATGTCAATTGTTGCATATATGGTGGAAAGTGACCCTTATAGGGTGCAAAGTGACTCTAATATGGTGAGAAGTGACTAACATTGTTAATTAGAACCAAAATGTGGACCAAAATTGACTTGTATGAATATGGCACTAAGAGGTGGTAAAAGGATTTCTAATAGCATGTCCATGATGTTAACATGTTAATTGTACCAATATATGATAGGCAGGTGACTCTTATAAGGTGCAAAGTGACTCTAATATGGTGAGAAGTCACTTACATGATTGATTAGAGCCAAAATGTGGCCCAAAATTGACTTGTATGAAAGGGGTACCAAGAGGTGGTTAAAGGATGTCTAATTGCATGTACATGATGTTAACATGTTAATTATATCTATATTTGGTGACAAGTGACTCTTAAAGGGTGCAAAGTGACTCTAATATGGTGAGAAGTGACTAACATGGTTAATTAGAACCCAAATGTGGACCAAAATTGACTTGTATGAATATGGCACTAAGAGGTGGTAAAAGGATTTCTAATTGCATGTACATGATGTTAACATGTTAATTGTACCAGTATATGATGGCAAGTGACTCTTATAAGGTGCAAAGTGACTCTAATATGATGAGAAGTCACTTACATGATTGATTAGTGCCAAAATGTGGCCCAAAATTGACTTGTAGGAAAGGGGTACCAAGAGGTGGTTAAAGGATGTCTAATTGCATTTACGTGATGTTAACATGTTAATTGTATCAATATATGGGGCAAGTGACTCTTATAGGGTGTAAAGGTACTCTAATATGGTGAACAGTGACTTACATGGTTGATTAGAGGCAAAATGTGGAACAAAATTAACTTGTATGAAAGTGGCATTAATAGGTGGTAAAAGGATGTCAAATTGGATGTATATGATGTTAACATTGTCAATTGTTGCATATATGGTGGAAAGTGACTCTTATAGGGTGCAAAGTGACTCTATTATGGTGAGAAGTGACTAACACGGTTAATTAGAACCAAAATGTGGACCAAAATTGACTTGTATGAATATGGCACTAAGAGGTGGTAAAAGGATTTCTAATAACATGTACATGATGTTAACATGTTAATTGTACCAATATATGATGGAAAATGACTCTTATAAGGTGCAAAGTGACTCTAATATGGTGAGAAGTCACTTACATGATTGATTAGAGCCAAAATGTGGCCCAAAATTGACTTGTAGGAAAGGGGTACCAAGAGGTGGTTAAAGGATGTCTAATGGCATGTACATGATGTGAACATGTTAATTGTATCAATATACGGTGGCAAGTGACTCCTATAGGGTGCAAAGTGACTCTTATAGGGTGTAAAGGTACTCTAATATGGTGAACAGTGACTTACATGGTTGATTAGAGCCAAAATGTGGAACAAAATTAACTTGTATGAAAGTGGCATTAAGAGGTGGTAAAAGGATGTCAAATTGGATGTATATGATGTTAACATGTCAATTGTTGCATATATGGTGGAAAGACTCTTATAGGGTGCAAAGTGACTCTGATATGGTGAGAAGTGACTAGCATGGTTAATTAGAACCAAAATGTGGACCAAAATTGACTTGTATGAATATTGCACTAAGAGGTGGTAAAAGGATTTCTAATTGTATGTCCATGATGTTAACATGTTAATTGTACCAATATATGATGGCAAGTGACTCTTATAAGGTGCAAAGTGACTCTAATATGGTGAGAAGTCACTTACATGATTGAGTAGAGCCAAAATGTGGCCCAAAATTGACTTGTACGAAAGGGGTACCAAGAGGTGGTTAAAGGATGTCTAATTGCATGTACATGATGTTAACATGTTAATTATATCAATATTTGGTGGCAAGTGACTCTTAAAGGGTGCAAAGTGACTCTAATATGGTGAGAAGTGACTAACATGGTTAATTAGAACCAAAATGTGGACCAAAATTGACTTGTATGAATATGGCACTAAGAGGTGGTAAAAGGATTTCTAATTGCATGTACATGATGTTAAAATGTTAATTGTACTAGTATAGCAAGTGACTCTTATAAGGTGCAAAGTGACTCTAATATGATGAGAAGTCACTTACATGATTGATTAGTGCCAAAATGTGGCCCAAAATTGACTTGTAGGAAAGGGGTACCAAGAGGTGGTTAAAGGATGTCTAATTGCATTTACGTGATGTTAACATGTTAATTGTATCAATATATAGGGCAAGTGACTCTTATAGGGTGCAAAGGTACTCTAATATGGTGAATAGTGACTTACATGGTTGATTAGAGTCAAAATGTGGAACAAAATTAACTTGTATGAAAGTGGCATTAATAGGTGGTAAAAGGATGTCAAATTGGATGTATATGATGTTAACATGTCAATTGTTGCATATATGGTGGAAAGTGACCCTTATAGGGTGCAAAGTGACTCTAATATGGTGAGAAGTGACTAACATTGTTAATTAGAACCAAAATGTGGACCAAAATTGACTTGTATGAATATGGCACTAAGAGGTGGTAAAAGGATTTCTAATAGCATGTCCATGATGTTAACATGTTAATTGTACCAATATATGATAGCAGGTGACTCTTATAAGGTGCAAAGTGACTCTAATATGGTGAGAAGTCACTTACATGATTGATTAGAGCCAAAATGTGGCCCAAAATTGACTTGTATGAAAGGGGTACCAAGAGGTGGTTAAAGGATGTCTAATTGCATGTACATGATGTTAACATGTTAATTATATCTATATTTGGTGACAAGTGACTCTTAAAGGGTGCAAAGTGACTCTAATATGGTGAGAAGTGACTAACATGGTTAATTAGAACCCAAATGTGGACCAAAATTGACTTGTATGAATATGGCACTAAGAGGTGGTAAAAGGATTTCTAATTGCATGTACATGATGTTAACATGTTAATTGTACCAGTATATGATGGCAAGTGACTCTTATAAGGTGCAAAGTGACTCTAATATGATGAGAAGTCACTTACATGATTGATTAGTGCCAAAATGTGGCCCAAAATTGACTTGTAGGAAAGGGGTACCAAGAGGTGGTTAAAGGATGTCTAATTGCATTTACGTGATGTTAACATGTTAATTGTATCAATATATGGGGCAAGTGACTCTTATAGGGTGTAAAGGTACTCTAATATGGTGAACAGTGACTTACATGGTTGATTAGAGGCAAAATGTGGAACAAAATTAACTTGTATGAAAGTGGCATTAATAGGTGGTAAAAGGATGTCAAATTGGATGTATATGATGTTAACTTGTCAATTGTTGCATATATGGTGGAAAGTGACTCTTACAGGATGCAAAGTGACTCTATTATGGTGAGAAGTGACTAACACGGTTAATTAGAACCAAAATGTGGACCAAAATTGACTTGTATGGCACTAAGAGGTGGTAAAAGGATTTCTAATAACATGTACATGATGTTAACATGTTAATTGTACCAATATATGATGGAAAATGACTCTTATAAGGTGCAAAGTGACTCTAATATGGTGAGAAGTCACTTACATGATTGATTAGAGCCAAAATGTGGCCCAAAATTGACTTGTAGGAAAGGGGTACCAAGAGGCGGTTAAAGGATGTCTAATGGCATGTACATGATGTGAACATGTTAATTGTATCAATATACGGTGGCAAGTGACTCCTATAGGGTGCAAAGTGACTCTTATAGGGTGTAAAGGTACTCTAATATGGTGAACAGTGACTTACATGGTTGATTAGAGCCAAAATGTGGAACAAAATTAACTTGTATGAAAGTGGCATTAAGAGGTGGTAAAAGGATGTCAAATTGGATGTATATGATGTTAACATGTCAATTGTTGCATATATGGTGGAAAGACTCTTATAGGGTGCAAAGTGACTCTGATATGGTGAGAAGTGACTAGCATGGTTAATTAGAACCAAAATGTGGACCAAAATTGACTTGTATGAATATTGCACTAAGAGGTGGTAAAAGGATTTCTAATTGTATGTCCATGATGTTAACATGTTAATTGTACCAATATATGATGGCAAGTGACTCTTATAAGGTGCAAAGTGACTCTAATATGGTGAGAAGTCACTTACATGATTGAGTAGAGCCAAAATGTGGCCCAAAATTGACTTGTACGAAAGGGGTACCAAGAGGTGGTTAAAGGATGTCTAATTGCATGTACATGATGTTAACATGTTAATTATATCAATATTTGGTGGCAAGTGACTCTTAAAGGGTGCAAAGTGACTCTAATATGGTGAGAAGTGACTAACATGGTTAATTAGAACCAAAATGTGGACCAAAATTGACTTGTATGAATATGGCACTAAGAGGTGGTAAAAGGATTTCTAATTGCATGTACATGATGTTAACATGTTAATTGTACCAGTATAGCAAGTGACTCTTATAAGGTGCAAAGTGACTCTAATATGATGAGAAGTCACTTACATGATTGATTAGTGCCAAAATGTGGCCCAAAATTGACTTGTAGGAAAGGGGTACCAAGAGGTGGTTAAAGGATGTCTAATTGCATTTACGTGATGTTAACATGTTAATTGTATCAATATATGGGGCAAGTGACTCTTATAGGGTGCAAAGGTACTCTAATATGGTGAATAGTGACTTACATGGTTGATTAGAGTCAAAATGTGGAACAAAATTAACTTGTATGAAAGTGGCATTAATAGGTGGTAAAAGGATGTCAAATTGGATGTATATGATGTTAACATGTCAATTGTTGCATATATGGTGGAAAGTGACTCTTATAGGGTGCAAAGTGACTCTAATATGGTGAGAAGTGACTAACATTGTTAATTAGAACCAAAATGTGGACCAAAATTGACTTGTATGAATATGGCACTAAGAGGTGGTAAAAGGATTTCTAATAACATGTACATGATGTTAACATGTTAATTGTACCAATATATGATAGCAGGTGACTCTTATAAGGTGCAAAGTGACTCTAATATGGTGAGAAGTCACTTACATGATTGATTAGAGCCAAAATGTGGCCCAAAATTGACTTGTATGAAAGGGGTACCAAAAGGTGGTTAAAGGATGTCTAATTGCATGTACATGATGTTAACATGTTAATTATATCAATATTTGGTGGCAAGTGACTCTTAAAGAGTGCAAAGTGACTCTAATATGGTGAAAAGTGACTAACATGGTTAATTAGAACCAAAATGTGGACCAAAATTGACTTGTATGAATATGGCACTAAGAGGTGGTAAAAGGATTTCTAATAACATGTACATGATGTTAACATGTTAATTGTACCAATATATGATGGCAAGTGACTCTTATAAGGTGCAAAGTGACTCTAATATGGTGAGAAGTCACTTACATGATTGATTAGAGCCAAAATGTGGCCCAAAATTGACTTGTACGCAAGGGGTACCAAGAGGTGGTTAAAGGATGTCTAATTGCATGTACATGATGTTAACATGTTAATTATATCTATATTTGGTGACAAGTGACTCTTAAAGGGTGCAAAGTGACTCTAATATGGTGAGAAGTGACTAACATGGTTAATTAGAACCAAAATGTGGACCAAAATTGACTTGTATGAATATGGCACTAAGAGGTGGTAAAAGGATTTCTAATTGCATGTACATGATGTTAACATGTTAATTGTACCAGTATATGATGGCAAGTGACTCTTATAAGGTGCAAAGTGACTCTAATATGATGAGAAGTCACTTACATGATTGATTAGTGCCAAAATGTGGCCCAAAATTGACTTGTAGGAAAGGGGTACCAAGAGGTGGTTAAAGGATGTCTAATTGCATTTACGTGATGTTAACATGTTAATTGTATCAATATATGGGGCAAGTGACTCTAATAGGGTGTAAAGGTACTCTAATATGGTGAACAGTGACTTACATGGTTGATTAGAGGCAAAATGTGGAACAAAATTAACTTGTATGAAAGTGGCATTAATAGGTGGTAAAAGGATGTCAAATTGGATGTATATGATGTTAACATGTCAATTGTTGCATATATGGTGGACAGTGACTCTTATAGGGTGCAAAGTGACTCTATTATGGTGAGAAGTGACTAACACGGTTAATTAGAACCAAAATGTGGACCAAAATTGACTTGTATGAATATGGCACTAAGAGGTGGTAAAAGGATTTCTAATAACATGTACATGATGTTAACATGTTAATTGTACCAATATATGATGGCAAATGACTCTTATAAGGTGCAAAGTGACTCTAATATGGTGAGAAGTCACTTACATGATTGATTAGAGCCAAAATGTGGCCCAAAATTGACTTGTAGGAAAGGGGTACCAAGAGGTGGTTAAAGGATGTCTAATGGCATGTACATGATGTGAACATGTTAATTATATCAATATACGGTGGCAAGTGACTCCTATAGGGTGCAAAGTGACTCTTATAGGGTGTAAAGGTACTCTAATATGGTGAACAGTGACTTACATGGTTGATTAGAGCCAAAATGTGGAACAAAATTAACTTGTATGAAAGTGGCATTAAGAGGTGGTAAAAGGATGTCAAATTGGATGTATATGATGTTAACATGTCAATTGTTGCAAATATGGTGGAAAGTGACTCTTATAGGGTGCAAAGTGACTCTGATATGGTGAGAAGTGACTAGCATGGTTAATTAGAACCAAAATGTGGACCAAAATTGACTTGTATGAATATTGCACTAAGAGGTGGTAAAAGGATTTCTAATTGTATGTCCATGATGTTAACATGTTAATTGTACCAATATATGATGGCAAGTGACTCTTATAAGGTGCAAAGTGACTCTAATATGGTGAGAAGTCACTTACATGATTGAGTAGAGCCAAAATGTGGCCCAAAATTGACTTGTACGAAAGGGGTACCAAGAGGTGGTTAAAGGATGTCTAATTGCATGTACATGATGTTAACATGTTAATTATATCAATATTTGGTGGCAAGTGACTCTTAAAGGGTGCAAAGTGACTCTAATATGGTGAGAAGTGACTAACATGGTTAATTAGAACCAAAATGTGGACCAAAATTGACTTGTATGAATATGGCACTAAGAGGTGGTAAAAGGATTTCTAATTGCATGTACATGATGTTAACATGTTAATTGTACCAGTATAGCAAGTGACTCTTATAAGGTGCAAAGTGACTCTAATATGATGAGAAGTCACTTACATGATTGATTAGTGCCAAAATGTGGCCCAAAATTGACTTGTAGGAAAGGGGTACCAAGAGGTGGTTAAAGGATGTCTAATTGCATTTACGTGATGTTAACATGTTAATTGTATCAATATATGGGGCAAGTGACTCTTATAGGGTGCAAAGGTACTCTAATATGGTGAATAGTGACTTACATGGTTGATTAGAGTCAAAATGTGGAACAAAATTAACTTGTATGAAAGTGGCATTAATAGGTGGTAAAAGGATGTCAAATTGGATGTATATGATGTTAACATGTCAATTGTTGCATATATGGTGGAAAGTGACTCTTATAGGGTGCAAAGTGACTCTATTATGGTGAGAAGTGACTAACACGGTTAATTAGAACCAAAATGTGGACCAAAATTGACTTGTATGAATATGGCACTAAGAGGTGGTAAAAGGATTTCTAATAACATGTACATGATGTTAACATGTTAATTGTACCAATATATGATGGCAAGTGACTCTTATAAGGTGCAAAGTGACTCTAATATGGTGAGAAGTCACTTACATGATTGATTAGAGCCAAAATGTGGCCCAAAATTGACTTCTACGCAAGGGGTACCAAGAGGTGGTTAAAGGATGTCTAATTGCATGTACATGATGTTAACATGTTAATTATATCTATATTTGGTGACAAGTGACTCTTAAAGGGTGCAAAGTGACTCTAATATGGTGAGAAGTGACTAACATGGATAATTAGAACCAAAATGTGGACCAAAATTGACTTGTATGAATATGGCACTAAGAGGTGGTAAAAGGATTTCTAATTGCATGTACATGATGTTAACATGTTAATTGTACCAGTATATGATGGCAAGTGACTCTTATAAGGTGCAAAGTGACTCTAATATGATGAGAAGTCACTTACATGATTGATTAGTGCCAAAATGTGGCCCAAAATTGACTTGTAGGAAAGGGGTACCAAGAGGTGGTTAAAGGTTGTCTAATTGCATTTACGTGATGTTAACATGTTAATTGTATCAATATATGGGGCAAGTGACTCTAATAGGGTGTAAAGGTACTCTAATATGGTGAACAGTGACTTACATGGTTGATTAGAGGCAAAATGTGGAACAAAATTAACTTGTATGAAAGTGGCATTAATAGGTGGTAAAAGGATGTCAAATTGGATGTATATGATGTTAACATGTCAATTGTTGCATATATGGTGGAAAGTGACTCTTATAGGGTGCAAAGTGACTCTATTATGGTGAGAAGTGACTAACACGGTTAATTAGAACCAAAATGTGGACCAAAATTGACTTGTATGAATATGGCACTAAGAGGTGGTAAAAGGATTTCTAATAACATGTACATGATGTTAACATGTTAATTGTACCAATATATGATGGCAAATGACTCTTATAAGGTGCAAAGTGACTCTAATATGGTGAGAAGTCACTTACATGATTGATTAGAGCCAAAATGTGGCCCAAAATTGACTTGTAGGAAAGTGGTACCAAGAGGTGGTTAAAGGATGTCTAATGGCATGTACATGATCTGAACATGTTAATTATATCAATATACGGTGGCAAGTGACTCCTATAGGGTGCAAAGTGACTCTTATAGGGTGTAAAGGTACTCTAATATGGTGAACAGTGACTTACATGGTTGATTAGAGCCAAAATGTGGAACAAAATTAACTTGTATGAAAGTGGCATTAAGAGGTGGTAAAAGGATGTCAAATTGGATGTATATGATGTTAACATGTCAATTGTTGCATATATGGTGGAAAGTGACTCTTATAGGGTGCAAAGTGACTCTGATATGGTGAGAAGTGACTAGCATGGTTAATTAGAACCAAAATGTGGACCTAAATTGACTTGTATGAATATTGCACTAACAGGTGGTAAAAGGATTTCTAATTGTATGTCCATGATGTTAACATGTTAATTGTACCAATATATGATGGCAAGTGACTCTTATAAGGTGCAAAGTGACTCTAATATGGTGAGAAGTCACTTACATGATTGAGTAGAGCCAAAATGTGGCCCAAAATTGACTTTTACGAAAGGGGTACCAAGAGGTGGTTAAAGGATGTCTAATTGCATGTACATGATGTTAACATGTTAATTATATCAATATTTGGTGGCAAGTGACTCTTAAAGGGTGCAAAGTGACTCTAATATGGTGAGAAGTGACTAACATGGTTAATTAGAACCAAAATGTGGACCAAAATTGACTTGTATGAATATGGCACTAAGAGGTGGTAAAAGGATTTCTAATTGCATGTACATGATGTTAACATGTTAATTGTACCAGTATAGCAAGTGACTCTTATAAGGTGCAAAGTGACTCTAATATGATGAGAAGTCACTTACATGATTGATTAGTGCCAAAATGTGGCCCAAAATTGACTTGTAGGAAAGGGGTACCAAGAGGTGGTTAAAGGATGTCTAATTGCATTTACGTGATGTTAACATGTTAATTGTATCAATATATGGGGCAAGTGACTCTTATAGGGTGCAAAGGTACTCTAATATGGTGAATAGTGACTTACATGGTTGATTAGAGTCAAAATGTGGAACAAAATTAACTTGTATGAAAGTGGCATTAATAGGTGGTAAAAGGATGTCAAATTGGATGTATATGATGTTAACATGTCAATTGTTGCATATATGGTGGAAAGTGACTCTTATAGGGTGCAAAGTGACTCTAATATGGTGAGAAGTGACTAACATTGTTAATTAGAACCAAAATGTGGACCAAAATTGACTTCTATGAATATGGCACTAAGAGGTGGTAAAAGGATTGTTAATTGCATGTCCATGATGTTAACATGTTAATTGTACCAATATATGATGGCAGGTGACTCTTATAAGTTGCAAAGTGACTCTAATATGGTGAGAAGTCACTTACATGATTGATTAGAGCCAAAATGTGGCCCAAAATTGACTTGTATGAAAGGGGTACCAAGAGGTGGTTAAAGGATGTCTAATTGCATGTACATGATGTTAACATGTTAATTATATCAATATTTGGTGGCAAGTGACTCTTAAATGGTGCAAAGTGACTCTAATATGGTGAAAAGTGACTAACATGGTTAATTAGAACCAAAATGTGGACCAAAATTGACTTGTATGACTATGGCACTAAGAGGTGGTAAAAGGATTTCTAATAACATGTACATGATGTTAACATGTTAATTGTACCAATATATGATGGCAAGTGACTCTTATAAGGTGCAAAGTGACTCTAATATGGTGAGAAGTCACTTACATGATTGATTAGAGCCAAAATGTGGCCCAAAATTGACTTGTAGGAAAGGGGTACCAAGAGGTGGTTAAAGGATGTCTAATTGCATGTACATGATGTGAACATGTTAATTGTATCAATATACGGTGGCAAGTGACTCCTATAGGGTGCAAAGTGACTCTTATAGGGTGTAAAGGTACTCTAATATGGTGAACAGTGACTTACATGGTTGATTAGAGCCAAAATGTGGAACAAAATTAACTTGTATGAAAGTGGCATTAAGAGGTGGTAAAAGGATGTCAAATTGGATGTATATGATGTTAACATGTCAATTGTTGCATATATGGTGGAAAGTGACTCTTATAGGGTGCAAAGTGACTCTAATATGGTGAGAAGTGACTAACATGGTTAATTAGAACCAAAATGTGGACCAAAATTGACTTGTATGAATATTGCACTAAGAGGTGGTAAAAGGATTTCTAATTGCATGTCCATGATGTTAACATGTTAATTGTACCAATATATGATGGCAGGTGACTCTTATAAGGTGCAAAGTAACTCTAATATGGTGAGAAGTCACTTACATGATTGAGTAGAGCCAAAATGTGGCCCAAAATTGACTTGTACGAAAGGGGTACCAAGAGGTGGTTAAAGGATGTCTAATTGCATGTACATGATGTTAACATGTTAATTATATCAATATTTGGTGGCAAGTGACTCTTAAAGGGTGCAAAGTGACTCTAATATGGTGAGAAGTGACTAACATGGTTAATTAGAACCAAAATGTGGACCAAAATTGACTTGTATGAATATGGCACTAAGAGGTGGTAAAAGGATTTCTAATTGCATGTACATGATGTTAACATGTTAATTGTACCAGTATATGATGGCAAGTTACTCTTATAAGGTGCAAAGTGACTCTAATATGATGAGAAGTCACTTACATGATTGATTAGTGCCAAAATGTGGCCCAAAATTGACTTGTAGAAAAGGGGTACCAAGAGGTGGTTAAAGGATGTCTAATTGCATTTACGTGATGTTAACATGTTAATTGTATCAATATATGGGGCAAGTGACTCTTATAGGGTGCAAAGGTACTCTAATATGGTGAACAGTGACTTACATGGTTGATTAGAGCCAAAATGTGGAACAAAATTAACTTGTATGAAAGTGGCATTAATAGGTGGTAAAAGGATGTCAAATTGGATGTATATGATGTTAACATGTCAATTGTTGCATATATGGTGGAAAGTGACTCTTATAGGGTGCAAAGTGACTCTAATATGGTGAGAAGTGACTAACATTGTTAATTAGAACCAAAATGTGGACCAAAATTGACTTGTATGAATATGGCACTAAGAGGTGGTAAAAGGATTGTTAATTGCATGTCCATGATGTTAACATGTTAATTGTACCAATATATGATGGCAGGTGACTCTTATAAGTTGCAAAGTGACTCTAATATGGTGAGAAGTCACTTACATGATTGATTAGAGCCAAAATGTGGCCCAAAATTGACTTGTATGAAAGGGGTACCAAGAGGTGGTTAAAGGATGTCTAATTGCATGTACATGATGTTAACATGTTAATTATATCAATATTTGGTGGCAAGTGACTCTTAAATGGTGCAAAGTGACTCTAATATGGTGAAAAGTGACTAACATGGTTAATTAGAACCAAAATGTGGACCAAAATTGACTTGTATGACTATGGCACTAAGAGGTGGTAAAAGGATTTCTAATAACATGTACATGATGTTAACATGTTAATTGTACCAATATATGATGGCAAGTGACTCTTATAAGGTGCAAAGTGACTCTAATATGGTGAGAAGTCACTTACATGATTGATTAGAGCCAAAATGTGGCCCAAAATTGACTTGTAGGAAAGGGGTACCAAGAGGTGGTTAAAGGATGTCTAATTGCATGTACATGATGTGAACATGTTAATTGTATCAATATACGGTGGCAAGTGACTCCTATAGGGTGCAAAGTGACTCTTATAGGGTGTAAAGGTACTCTAATATGGTGAACAGTGACTTACATGGTTGATTAGAGCCAAAATGTGGAACAAAATTAACTTGTATGAAAGTGGCATTAAGAGGTGGTAAAAGGATGTCAAATTGGATGTATATGATGTTAACATGTCAATTGTTGCATATATGGTGGAAAGTGACTCTTATAGGGTGCAAAGTGACTCTAATATGGTGAGAAGTGACTAACATGGTTAATTAGAACCAAAATGTGGACCAAAATTGACTTGTATGAATATTGCACTAAGAGGTGGTAAAAGGATTTCTAATTGCATGTCCATGATGTTAACATGTTAATTGTACCAATATATGATGGCAGGTGACTCTTATAAGGTGCAAAGTAACTCTAATATGGTGAGAAGTCACTTACATGATTGAGTAGAGCCAAAATGTGGCCCAAAATTGACTTGTACGAAAGGGGTACCAAGAGGTGGTTAAAGGATGTCTAATTGCATGTACATGATGTTAACATGTTAATTATATCAATATTTGGTGGCAAGTGACTCTTAAAGGGTGCAAAGTGACTCTAATATGGTGAGAAGTGACTAACATGGTTAATTAGAACCAAAATGTGGACCAAAATTAACTTGTATGAATATGGCACTAAGAGGTGGTAAAAGGATTTCTAATTGCATGTACATGATGTTAACATGTTAATTGTACCAGTATATGATGGCAAGTGACTCTTATAAGGTGCAAAGTGACTCTAATATGATGAGAAGTCACTTACATGATTGATTAGTGCCAAAATGTGGCCCTAAAATTGACTTGTAGAAAGGGGTACCAAGAGGTGGTTAAAGGATGTCTAATTGCATTTACGTGATGTTAACATGTTAATTGTATCAATATATGGGGCAAGTGACTCTTATAGGGTGCAAAGGTACTCTAATATGGTGAACAGTGACTTACATGGTTGATTAGAGCCAAAATGTGGAACAAAATTAACTTGTATGAAAGTGGCATTAATAGGTGGTAAAAGGATGTCAAATTGGATGTATATGATGTTAACATGTCAATTGTTGCATATATGGTGGAAAGTGACTCTTATAGGGTGCAAAGTGACTCTATTAATGTGAGAAGTGACTAACACGGTTAATTAGACCCAAAATGTGGACCAAAATTGACTTGTATGAATATGGCACTAAGAGGTGGTAAAAGGATTTCTAATAACATGTACATGATGTTAACATGTTAATTGTACCAATATATGATGGCAAATGACTCTTATAAGGTGCAAAGTGACTCTAATATGGTGAGAAGTCACTTACATGATTGATTAGAGCCAAAATGTGGCCCAAAATTGACTTGTAGGAAAGGGGTACCAAGAGGTGGTTAAAGGATGTCTAATGGCATGTACATGATGTGAACATGTTAATTGTATCAATATACGGTGGCAAGTGACTCCTATAGGGTGCAAAGTGACTCTTATAGGGTGTAAAGGTACTCTAATATGGTGAATAGTGACTTACATGGTTGATTAGAGCCAAAATGTGGAACAAAATTAACTTGTATGAAAGTGGCATTAAGAGGTGGTAGAAGGATGTCAAATTGGATGTATATGATGTTAACATGTCAATTGTTGCATATATGGTGGAAAGTGACTCTTATAGGGTGCAAAGTGACTCTGATATGGTGAGAAGTGACTAGCATGGTTAATTAGAACCAAAATGTGGACCAAAATTGACTTGTATGAATATTGCACTAAGAGGTGGTAAAAGGATTTCTAATTGTATGTCCATGATGTTAACATGTTAATTGTACCAATATATGATGGCAAGTGACTCTTATAAGGTGCAAAGTGACTCTAATATGGTGAGAAGTCACTTACATGATTGAGTAGAGCCAAAATGTGGCCCAAAATTGACTTGTACGAAAGGGGTACCAAGAGGTGGTTAAAGGATGTCTAATTGCATGTACATGATGTTAACATGTTAATTATATCAATATTTGGTGGCAAGTGACTCTTAAAGGGTGCAAAGTGACTCTAATATGGTGAGAAGTGACTAACATGGTTAATTAGAACCAAAATGTGGACCAAAATTGACTTGTATGAATATGGCACTAAGAGGTGGTAAAAGGATTTCTAATTGCATGTACATGATGTTAACATGTTAATTGTACTAGTATAGCAAGTGACTCTTATAAGGTGCAAAGTGACTCTAATATGATGAGAAGTCACTTACATGATTGATTAGTGCCAAAATGTGGCCCAAAATTGACTTGTAGGAAAGGGGTACCAAGAGGTGGTTAAAGGATGTCTAATTGCATTTACGTGATGTTAACATGTTAATTGTATCAATATATGGGGCAAGTGACTCTTATAGGGTGCAAAGGTACTCTAATATGGTGAATAGTGACTTACATGGTTGATTAGAGTCAAAATGTGGAACAAAATTAACTTGTATGAAAGTGGCATTAATAGGTGGTAAAAGGATGTCAAATTGGATGTATATGATGTTAACATGTCAATTGTTGCATATATGGTGGAAAGTGACTCTTATAGGGTGCAAAGTGACTCTAATATGGTGAGAAGTGACTAACACGGTTAATTAGAACCAAAATGTGGACCAAAATTGACTTGTATGCATATGGCACTAAGAGGTGGTAAAAGGATTTCTAATTACATGTACATGATGTTAACATGTTAATTGTACCAATATATGATGGCAAGTGACTCTTATAAGGTGCAAAGTGACTCTAATATGGTGAGAAGTCACTTACATGATTGATTAGAGCCAAAATGTGGCCCAAAATTGACTTGTACGCAAGGGGTACCAAGAGGTGGTTAAAGGATGTCTAATTGCATGTACATGATGTTAACATGTTAATTATATCATATTTGGTGGCAAGTGACTCTTAAAGGGTGCAAAGTGACTCTAATATGGTGAGAAGTGACTAACATGGTTAATTAGAACCAAAATGTGGACCAAAATTGACTTGTATGAATATGGCACTAAGAGGTGGTAAAAGGATTTCTAATTGCATGTACATGATGTTAACATGTTAATTGTACCAGTATATGATGGCAAGTGACTCTTATAAGGTGCAAAGTGACTCTAATATGATGAGAAGTCACTTACATGATTGATTAGTGCCAAAATGTGGCCCAAAATTGACTTGTAGGAAAGGGGTACCAAGAGGTGGTTAAAGGATGTCTAATTGCATTTACGTGATGTTAACATGTTAATTGTATCAATATATGGGGCAAGTGACTCTAATAGGGTGTAAAGGTACTCTAATATGGTGAACAGTGACTTACATGGTTGATTAGAGGCAAAATGTGGAACAAAATTAACTTGTATGAAAGTGGCATTAATAGGTGGTAAAAGGATGTCAAATTGGATGTATATGATGTTAACATGTCAATTGTTGCATATATGGTGGAAAGTGACTCTTATAGGGTGCAAAGTGACTCTAATTATGGTGAGAAGTGACTAACACGGTTAATTAGAACCAAAATGTGGACCAAAATTGACTTGTATGAATATGGCACTAAGAGGTGGTAAAAGGATTTCTAATAACATGTGCATGATGTTAACATGTTAATTGTACCAATATATGATGGCAAATGACTCTTATAAGGTGCAAAGTGACTCTAATATGGTGAGAAGTCACTTACATGATTGATTAGAGCCAAAATGTGGCCCAAAATTGACTTGTAGGAAAGAGGTACCAAGAGGTGGTTAAAGGATGTCTAATGGCATGTACATGATGTGAACATGTTAATTATATCAATATACGGTGGCAAGTGACTCCTATAGGGTGCAAAGTGACTCTTATAGGGTGTAAAGGTACTCTAATATGGTGAACAGTGACTTACATGGTTGATTAGAGCCAAAATGTGGAACAAAATTAACTTGTATGAAAGTGGCATTAAGAGGTGGTAAAAGGATGTCAAATTGGATGTATATGATGTTAACATGTCAATTGTTGCATATATGGTAGAAAGTGACTCTTATAGGGTGCAAAGTGACTCTATATGGTGAGAAGTGACTAACATGGTTAATTAGAACCAAAATGTGGACCAAAATTGACTTGTATGAATATTGCACTAAGAGGTGGTAAAAGGATTTCTAATTGCTATGTCCATGATGTTAACATGTTAATTGTACCAATATATGATGGCAAGTGACTCTTATAAGGTGCAAAGTGACTCTAATATGGTGAGAAGTCACTTACATGATTGATTAGAGCCAAAATGTGGCCCAAAATTGACTTGTAGGAAAGGGGTACCAAGAGGTGGTTAAAGGATGTCTAATTGCATGTACATGATGTTAACATGTTAATTATATCAATATTTGGTGGCAAGTGACTCTTATAGGGTGCAAAGTAACTCTAATATGGTGAGAACTGACTAACATGGTTAATTTGAACCAAAATGTGGACCAAAATTGACTTGTATGAATATGGCACTAAGAGGTGGTAAAGGATTTCTAATTGCATGTACATGATGTTAACATGTTAATTGTACCAGTATATGAGCAAGTGACTCTTATAAGGTGCAAAGTGACTCTAATATGATGAGAAGTCACTTACATGATTGATTAGTGCCAAAATGTGGCCCAAAATTGACTTGTAGGAAAGGGGTACCAAGAGGTGGTTAAAGGATGTCTAATTGCATTTACGTGATGTTAACATGTTAATTGTATCAATATATGGGGCAAGTGACTCTTATAGGGTGCAAAGGTACTCTAATATGGTGAATAGTGACTTACATGGTTGATTAGAGTCAAAATGTGGAACAAAATTAACTTGTATGAAAGTGGCATTAATAGGTGTTAAAAGGATGTCAAATTGGATTTATATGATGTTAACATGTCAATTGTTGCATATATGGTGGAAAGTGACTCTTATAGGGTGCAAAGTGACTCTAATATGGTGAGAAGTGACTAACATTGTTAATTAGAACCAAAATATGGACCAAAATTGACTTGTATGAATATCGCACTAAGAGGTGGTAAAAGGATTGTTAATTGCATGTCCATGATGTTAACATGTTAATTGTACCAATATATGATGGCAGGTGACTCTTATAAGTTGCAAAGTGACTCTAATATGGTGAGAAGTCACTTACATGATTGATTAGAGCCAAAATGTGGCCCAAAATTGACTTGTATGAAAGGGGTACCAAGAGGTGGTTAAAGGATGTCTAATTGCATGTACATGATGTTAACATGTTAATTATATCAATATTTGGTGGCAAGTGACTCTTAAATGGTGCAAAGTGACTCTAATATGGTGAAAAGTGACTAACATGGTTAATTAGAACCAAAATGTGGACCAAAATTGACTTGTATGAATATGGCACTAAGAGGTGGTAAAAGGATTTCTAATAACATGTACATGATGTTAACATGTTAATTGTACCAATATATGATGGCAAGTGACTCTTATAAGGTGCAAAGTGACTCTAACATGGTGAGAAGTCACTTACATGATTGATTAGAGCCAAAATGTGGCCCAAAATTGACTTGTAGGAAAGGGGTACCAAGAGGTGGTTAAAGGATGTCTAATTGCATGTACATGATGTGAAAATGTTAATTGTATCAATATATGGTGGCAAGTGACTCCTATAGGGTGCAAAGTGACTCTTATAGGGTGTAAAGGTACTCTAATATGGTGAACAGTGACTTACATGGTTGATTAGAGCCAAAATGTGGAACAAAATTAACTTGTATGAAAGTGGCATTAAGAGGTGGTAAAAGGATGTCAAATTGGATGTATATGATGTTAACATGTCAATTGTTGCATATATGGTGGAAAGTGACTCTTATAGGGTGCAAAGTGACTCTAATATGGTGAGAAGTGACTAACATGGTTAATTAGAACCAAAATGTGGACCAAAATTGACTTGTATGAATATTGCACTAAGAGGTGGTAAAAGGATTTCTAATTGCATGTCCATGATGTTAACATATTAATTGTACCAATATATGATGGCAGGTGACTCTTATAAGGTGCAAAGTAACTCTAATATGGTGAGAAGTCACTTACATGATTGAGTAGAGCCAAAATGTGGCCCAAAATTGACTTGTACGAAAGGGGTACCAAGAGGTGGTTAAAGGATGTCTAATTGCATGTACATGATGTTAACATGTTAATTATATCAATATTTGGTGGCAAGTGACTCTTAAAGGGTGCAAAGTGACTCTAATATGGTGAGAAGTGACTAACATGGTTAATTAGAACCAAAATGTGGACCAAAATTAACTTGTATGAATATGGCACTAAGAGGTGGTAAAAGGATTTCTAATTGCATGTACATGATGTTAACATGTTAATTGTACCAGTATATGATGGCAAGTGACTCTTATAAGGTGCAAAGTGACTCTAATATGATGAGAAGTCACTAACATGATTGATTAGATGCCAAAATGTGGCCCAAAATTGACTTGAAGAAAAGGGGTACCAAGAGGTGGTTAAAGGATGTCTAATTGCATTTACGTGATGTTAACATGTTAATTGTATCAATATATGGGGCAAGTGACTCTTATAGGGTGCAAAGGTACTCTAATATGGTGAACAGTGACTTACATGGTTGATTAGAGCCAAAATGTGGAACAAAATTAACTTGTATGAAAGTGGCATTAATAAGTGGTAAAAGGATGTCAAATTGGATGTATATGATGTTAACATGTCAATTGTTGCATATATGGTGGAAAGTGACTCTTATAGGGTGCAAAGTGACTCTATTATGGTGAGAAGTGACTAACACGGTTAATTAGAACCAAAATGTGGACCAAAATTGATTTGTATGAATATGGCACTAAGAGGTGGTAAAAGGATTTCTAATAACATGTACATGATGTTAACATGTTAATTGTACCAATATATGATGGCAAATAACTCTTATAAGGTGCAAAGTGACTCTAATATGGTGAGAAGTCACTTACATGATTGATTAGAGCCAAAATGTGGCCCCAAAATTGACTTGTAGGAAAGGGGGTACCAAGAGGTGGTTAAAGGATGTCTAATGGCATGTACATGATGTGAACATGTTAATTGTATCAATATACGGTGGCAAGTGACTCCTATAGGGTGCAAAGTGACTCTTATAGGGTGTAAAGGTACTCTAATATGGTGAACAGTGACTTACATGGTTGATTAGAGCCAAAATGTGGAACAAAATTAACTTGTATGAAAGTGGCATTAAGAGGTGGTAAAAGGATGTCAAATTGGATGTATATGATGTTAACATGTCAATTGTTGCATATATGGTGGAAAGTGACTCTTATAGGGTGCAAAGTGACTCTGATATGGTGAGAAGTGACTAGCTTGGTTAATTAGAACCAAAATGTGGACCAAAATTGACTTGTATGAATATTGCACTAAGAGGTGGTAAAAGGATTTCTAATTGTATGTCCATGATGTTAACATGTTAATTGTACCAATATATGATGGCAAGTGACTCTTATAAGGTGCAAAGTGACTCTAATATGGTGAGAAGTCACTTACATGATTGAGTAGAGCCAAAATGTGGCCCCAAAATTGACTTGTACGAAAGGGGTACCAAGAGGTGGTTAAAGGATGTCTAATTGCATGTACATGATGTTAACATGTTAATTATATCAATATTTGGTGGCAAGTGACTCTTAAAGGGTGCAAAGTGACTCTAATATGGTGAGAAGTGACTAACATGGTTAATTAGAACCAAAATGTGGACCAAAATTGACTTGTATGAATATGGCACTAAGAGGTGGTAAAAGGATTTCTAATTGCATGTACATGATGTTAACATGTTAATTGTACCAGTATAGCAAGTGACTCTTATAAGGTGCAAAGTGACTCTAATATGATGAGAAGTCACTTTTGATTAGTGCCAAAATGTGGCCCAAAATTGACTTGTAGGAAGGGGTACCAAGAGGTGGTTAAAGGATGTCTAATTGCATTTACGTGATGTTAACATGTTAATTGTATCAATATATGGGGCAAGTGACTCTTATAGGGTGCAAAGGTACTCTAATATGGTGAATAGTGACTTACATGGTTGATTAGAGTCAAAATGTGGAACAAAATTAACTTGTATGAAAGTGGCATTAATAGGTGTTAAAAGGATGTCAAATTGGATGTATATGATGTTAACATGTCAATTGTTGCATATATGGTGGAAAGTGACTCTTATAGGGTGCAAAGTGACTCTAATATGGTGAGAAGTGACTAACATTGTTAATTAGAACCAAAATAGTGGACCAAAATTGACTTGTATGAATATGGCACTAAGAGGTGGTAAAAGGATTGTCTAATTGCATGTCCATGATGTTAACATGTTAATTGTACCAATATATGATGGCAGGTGACTCTTATAAGGTGCAAAGTGACTCTAATATGGTGAGAAGTCACTTACATGATTGATTAGAGCCAAAATGTGGCCCAAAATTGACTTGTATGAAAGGGGTACCAAGAGGTGGTTAAAGGATGTCTAATTGCATGTACATGATGTTAACATGTTAATTATATCAATATTTGGTGGCAAGTGACTCTTAAAGGGTGCAAAGTGACTCTAATATGGTGAAAAGTGACTAACATGGTTAATTAGAACCAAAATGTGGACCAAAATTGACTTGTATGACTATGGCACTAAGAGGTGGTAAAAGGATTTCTAATAACATGTACATGATGTTAACATGTTAATTGTACCAATATATGATGGCAAGTGACTCTTATAAGGTGCAAAGTGACTCTAATATGGTGAGAAGTCACTTACATGATTGATTAGAGCCAAAATGTGGCCCAAAATTGACTTGTAGGAAAGGGGTACCAAGAGGTGGTTAAAGGATGTCTAATTGCATGTACATGATGTGAAAATGTTAATTGTATCAATATACGGTGGCAAGTGACTCCTATAGGGTGCAAAGTGACTCTTATAGGGTGTAAAGGTACTCTAATATGGTGAACAGTGACTTACATGGTTGATTAGAGCCAAAATGTGGAACAAAATTAACTTGTATGAAAGTGGCATTAAGAGGTGGTAAAAGGATGTCAAATTGGATGTATATGATGTTAACATGTCAATTGTTGCATATATGGTGGAAAGTGACTCTTATAGGGTGCAAAGTGACTCTAATATGGTGAGAAGTGACTAACATGGTTAATTAGAACCAAAATGTGGACCAAAATTGACTTGTATGAATATTGCACTAAGAGGTGGTAAAAGGATTTCTAATTGCATGTCCATGATGTTAACATATTAATTGTACCAATATATGATGGCAGGTGACTCTTATAAGGTGCAAAGTAACTCTAATATGGTGAGAAGTCACTTACATGATTGAGTAGAGCCAAAATGTGGCCCAAAATTGACTTGTACGAAAGGGGTACCAAGAGGTGGTTAAAGGATGTCTAATTGCATGTACATGATGTTAACATGTTAATTATATCAATATTTGGTGGCAAGTGACTCTTAAAGGGTGCAAAGTGACTCTAATATGGTGAGAAGTGACTAACATGGTTAATTAGAACCAAAATGTGGACCAAAATTAACTTGTATGAATATGGCACTAAGAGGTGGTAAAAGGATTTCTAATTGCATGTACATGATGTTAACATGTTAATTGTACCAGTATATGATGGCAAGTGACTCTTATAAGGTGCAAAGTGACTCTAATATGATGAGAAGTCACTAACATGATTGATTAGTGCCAAAATGTGGCCCAAAATTGACTTGAAGAAAAGGGGTACCAAGAGGTGGTTAAAGGATGTCTAATTGCATTTACGTGATGTTAACATGTTAATTGTATCAATATATGGGGCAAGTGACTCTTATAGGGTGCAAAGGTACTCTAATATGGTGAACAGTGACTTACATGGTTGATTAGAGCCAAAATGTGGAACAAAATTAACTTGTATGAAAGTGGCATTAATAAGTGGTAAAAGGATGTCAAATTGGATGTATATGATGTTAACATGTCAATTGTTGCATATATGGTGGAAAGTGACTCTTATAGGGTGCAAAGTGACTCTATTATGGTGAGAAGTGACTAACACGGTTAATTAGAACCAAAATGTGGACCAAAATTGATTTGTATGAATATGGCACTAAGAGGTGGTAAAAGGATTTCTAATAACATGTACATGATGTTAACATGTTAATTGTACCAATATATGATGGCAAATGACTCTTATAAGGTGCAAAGTGACTCTAATATGGTGAGAAGTCACTTACATGATTGATTAGAGCCAAAATGTGGCCCAAAATTGACTTGTAGGAAAGGGGTACCAAGAGGTGGTTAAAGGATGTCTAATGGCATGTACATAATGTGAACATGTTAATTGTATCAATATACGGTGGCAAGTGACTCCTATAGGGTGCAAAGTGACTCTTATAGGGTGTAAAGGTACTCTAATATGGTGAACAGTGACTTACATGGTTGATTAGAGCCAAAATGTGGAACAAAATTAACTTGTATGAAAGTGGCATTAAGAGGTGGTAAAAGGATGTCAAATTGGATGTATATGATGTTAACATGTCAATTGTTGCATATATGGTGGAAAGTGACTCTTATAGGGTGCAAAGTGACTCTGATATGGTGAGAAGTGACTAGCTTGGTTAATTAGAACCAAAATGTGGACCAAAATTGACTTGTATGAATATTGCACTAAGAGGTGGTAAAAGGATTTCTAATTGTATGTCCATGATGTTAATATGTTAATTGTACCAATATATGATGGCAAGTGACTCTTATAAGGTGCAAAGTGACTCTAATATAGTGAGAAGTCACTTACATGATTGAGTAGAGCCAAAATGTGGCCCAAAATTGACTTGTACGAAAGGGGTACCAAGAGGTGGTTAAAGGATGTCTAATTGCATGTACATGATGTTAACATGTTAATTATATCAATATTTGGTGGCAAGTGACTCTTAAAGGGTGCAAAGTGACTCTAATATGGTGAGAAGTGACTAACATGGTTAATTAGAACCAAAATGTGGACCAAAATTGACTTGTATGAATATGGCACTAAGAGGTGGTAAAAGGATTTCTAATTGCATGTACATGATGTTAACATGTTAATTGTACCAGTATAGCAAGTGACTCTTATAAGGTGCAAAGTGACTCTAATATGATGAGAAGTCACTTTTGATTAGTGCCAAAATGTGGCCCAAAATTGACTTGTAGGAAAGGGGTACCAAGAGGTGGTTAAAGGATGTCTAATTGCATTTACGTGATGTTAACATGTTAATTGTATCAATATATGGGGCAAGTGACTCTTATAGGGTGTAAAGGTACTCTAATATGGTGAACAGTGACTTACATGGTTGATTAGAGTCAAAATGTGGAACAAAATTAACTTGTATGAAAGTGGCATTAATAGGTGGTAAAAGGATGTCAAATTGGATGTATATGATGTTAACATGTCAATTGTTGCATATATGGTGGAAAGTGACTCTTATAGGGTGCAAAGTGACTCTATTATGGTGAGAAGTGACTAACACGGTTAATTAGAACCAAAATGTGGACCAAAATTGACTTGTATGAATATGGCACTAAGAGGTGGTAAAAGGATTTCTAATTGACATGTACATGATGTTAACATGTTAATTGTACCAATATATGATGGCAAGTGACTCTTATAAGGTGCAAAGTGACTCTAATATGGTGAGAAGTCACTTACATGATTGATTAGAGCCAAAATGTGGCCCAAAATTGACTTGTACGAAAGGGGTACCAAGAGGTGGTTAAAGGATGTCTAATTGCATGTACATGATGTTAACATGTTAATTATATCTATATTTGGTGGACAAGTGACTCTTAAAGGGTGCAAAGTGACTCTAATATGGTGAGAAGTGACTAACATGGTTAATTAGAACCAAAATGTGGACCAAAATTGACTTGTATGAATATGGCACTAAGAGGTGGTAAAAGGATTTCTAATTGCATGTACATGATGTTAACATGTTAATTGTACCAGTATATGATGGCAAGTGACTCTTATAAGGTGCAAAGTGACTCTAATATGATGAGAAGTCACTTACATGATTGATTAGTGCCAAAATGTGGCCCAAAATTGACTTGTAGGAAAGGGGTACCAAGAGGTGGTTAAAGGATGTCTAATTGCATTTACGTGATGTTAACATGTTAATTGTATCAATATATGGGGCAAGTGACTCTAATAGGGTGTAAAGGTACTCTAATATGGTGAACAGTGACTTACATGGTTGATTAGAGGCAAAATGTGGAACAAAATTAACTTGTATGAAAGTGGCATTAATAGGTGGTAAAAGGATGTCAAATTGGATGTATATGATGTTAACATGTCAATTGTTGCATATATGGTGGAAAGTGACTCTTATAGGGTGCAAAGTGACTCTAATATGGTGAGAAGTGACTAACATGGTTAATTAGAACCAAAATGTGGACCAAAATTGACTTGTATGAATATGGCACTAAGAGGTGGTAAAAGGATTTCTAATTGCATGTACATGATGTTAACATGTTAATTGTACCAATATATGATGGCAAGTGACTCTTATAAGGTGCAAAGTGACTCTAATATGGTGAGAAGTCACTTACATGATTGATTAGAGCCAAAATGTGGCCCAAAATTGACTTGTACGAAAGGGGTACCAAGAGGTGGTTAAAGGATGTCTAATTGCATGTACATGATGTTAACATGTTAATTATATCAATATTTGGTGGCAAGTGACTCTTAAAGGGTGCAAAGTGACTCTAATATGGTGAGAAGTGACTAACATGGTTAATTAGAACCAAAATGTGGACCAAAATTGACTTGTATGAATATGGCACTAAGAGGTGGTAAAAGGATTTCTAATTGCATGTACATGATGTTAACATGTTAATTGTACCAGTATATGATGGCAAGTGACTCTTATAAGGTGCAAAGTGACTCTAATATGGTGAGAAGTCACTTACATGATTGATTAGAGCCAAAATGTGGCCCAAAATTGACTTGTAGGAAAGGGGTACCAAGAGGTGGTTAAAGGATGTCTAATTGCATGTACATGATGTGAAAATGTTAATTGTATCAATATACGGTGGCAAGTGACTCCTATAGGGTGCAAAGTGACTCTTATAGGGTGTAAAGGTACTCTAATATGGTGAACAGTGACTTACATGGTTGATTAGAGCCAAAATGTGGAACAAAATTAACTTGTATGAAAGTGGCATTAAGAGGTGGTAAAAGGATGTCAAATTGGATGTATATGATGTTAACATGTCAATTGTTGCATATATGGTGGAAAGTGACTCTTATAGGGTGCAAAGTGACTCTAATATGGTGAGAAGTGACTAACATGGTTAATTAGAACCAAAATGTGGACCAAAATTGACTTGTATGAATATTGCACTAAGAGGTGGTAAAAGGATTTCTAATTGCATGTCCATGATGTTAACATATTAATTGTACCAATATATGATGGCAGGTGACTCTTATAAGGTGCAAAGTAACTCTAATATGGTGAGAAGTCACTTACATGATTGAGTAGAGCCAAAATGTGGCCCAAAATTGACTTGTACGAAAGGGGTACCAAGAGGTGGTTAAAGGATGTCTAATTGCATGTACATGATGTTAACATGTTAATTATATCAATATTTGGTGGCAAGTGACTCTTAAAGGGTGCAAAGTGACTCTAATATGGTGAGAAGTGACTAACATGGTTAATTAGAACCAAAATGTGGACCAAAATTAACTTGTATGAATATGGCACTAAGAGGTGGTAAAAGGATTTCTAATTGCATGTACATGATGTTAACATGTTAATTGTACCAGTATATGATGGCAAGTGACTCTTATAAGGTGCAAAGTGACTCTAATATGATGAGAAGTCACTAACATGATTGATTAGTGCCAAAATGTGGCCCAAAATTGACTTGAAGGAAAGGGGTACCAAGAGGTGGTTAAAGGATGTCTAATTGCATTTACGTGATGTTAACATGTTAATTGTATCAATATATGGGGCAAGTGACTCTTATAGGGTGCAAAGGTACTCTAATATGGTGAACAGTGACTTACATGGTTGATTAGAGCCAAAATGTGGAACAAAATTAACTTGTATGAAAGTGGCATTAATAAGTGGTAAAAGGATGTCAAATTGGATGTATATGATGTTAACATGTCAATTGTTGCATATATGGTGGAAAGTGACTCTTATAGGGTGCAAAGTGACTCTATTATGGTGAGAAGTGACTAACACGGTTAATTAGAACCAAAATGTGGACCAAAATTGACTTGTATGAATATGGCACTAAGAGGTGGTAAAAGGATTTCTAATAACATGTACATGATGTTAACATGTTAATTGTACCAATATATGATGGCAAATGACTCTTATAAGGTGCAAAGTGACTCTAATATGGTGAGAAGTCACTTACATGATTGATTAGAGCCAAAATGTGGCCCAAAATTGACTTGTAGGAAAGGGGTACCAAGAGGTGGTTAAAGGATGTCTAATGGCATGTACATGATGTGAACATGTTAATTGTATCAATATACGGTGGCAAGTGACTCCTATAGGGTGCAAAGTGACTCTTATAGGGTGTAAAGGTACTCTAATATGGTGAACAGTGACTTACATGGTTGATTAGAGCCAAAATGTGGAACAAAATTAACTTGTATGAAAGTGGCATTAAGAGGTGGTAAAAGGATGTCAAATTGGATGTATATGATGTTAACATGTCAATTGTTGCATATATGGTGGAAAGTGACTCTTATAGGGTGCAAAGTGACTCTGATATGGTGAGAAGTGACTAGCTTGGTTAATTAGAACCAAAATGTGGACCAAAATTGACTTGTATGAATATTGCACTAAGAGGTGGTAAAAGGATTTCTAATTGTATGTCCATGATGTTAATATGTTAATTGTACCAATATATGATGGCAAGTGACTCTTATAAGGTGCAAAGTGACTCTAATATGGTGAGAAGTCACTTACATGATTGAGTAGAGCCAAAATGTGGCCCAAAATTGACTTGTACGAAAGGGGTACCAAGAGGTGGTTAAAGGATGTCTAATTGCATGTACATGATGTTAACATGTTAATTATATCAATATTTGGTGGCAAGTGACTCTTAAAGGGTGCAAAGTGACTCTAATATGGTGAGAAGTGACTAACATGGTTAATTAGAACCAAAATGTGGACCAAAATTGACTTGTATGAATATGGCACTAAGAGGTGGTAAAAGGATTTCTAATTGCATGTACATGATGTTAACATGTTAATTGTACCAGTATAGCAAGTGACTCTTATAAGGTGCAAAGTGACTCTAATATGATGAGAAGTCACTTTTGATTAGTGCCAAAATGTGGCCCAAAATTGACTTGTAGGAAGGGGTACCAAGAGGTGGTTAAAGGATGTCTAATTGCATTTACGTGATGTTAACATGTTAATTGTATCAATATATGGGGCAAGTGACTCTTATAGGGTGCAAAGGTACTCTAATATAGTGAATAGTGACTTACATGGTTGATTAGAGTCAAAATGTGGAACAAAATTAACTTGTATGAAAGTGGCATTAATAGGTGGTAAAAGGATGTCAAATTGGATGTATATGATGTTAACATGTCAATTGTTGCATATATGGTGGAAAGTGACTCTTATAGGGTGCAAAGTGACTCTATTATGGTGAGAAGTGACTAACACGGTTAATTAGAACCAAAATGTGGACCAAAATTGACTTGTATGAATATGGCACTAAGAGGTGGTAAAAGGATTTCTAATAACATGTACATGATGTTAACATGTTAATTGTACCAATATATGATGGCAAGTGACTCTTATAAGGTGCAAAGTGACTCTAATATGGTGAGAAGTCACTTACATGATTGATTAGAGCCAAAATGTGGCCCAAAATTGACTTGTACGCAAGGGGTACCAAGAGGTGGTTAAAGGATGTCTAATTGCATGTACATGATGTTAACATGTTAATTATATCTATATTTGGTGACAAGTGACTCTTAAAGGGTGCAAAGTGACTCTAATATGGTGAGAAGTGACTAACATGGTTAATTAGAACCAAAATGTGGACCAAAATTGACTTGTATGAATATGGCACTAAGAGGTGGTAAAAGGATTTCTAATTGCATGTACATGATGTTAACATGTTAATTGTACCAGTATATGATGGCAAGTGACTCTTATAAGGTGCAAAGTGACTCTTATATGATGAGAAGTCACTTACATGATTGATTAGTGCCAAAATGTGGCCCAAAATTGACTTGTAGGAAAGGGGTACCAAGAGGTGGTTAAAGGATGTCTAATTGCATTTACGTGATGTTAACATGTTAATTGTATCAATATATGGGGCAAGTGACTCTAATAGGGTGTAAAGGTACTCTAATATGGTGAACAGTGACTTACATGGTTGATTAGAGGCAAAATGTGGAACAAAATTAACTTGTATGAAAGTGGCATTAATAGGTGGTAAAAGGATGTCAAATTGGATGTATATGATGTTAACATGTCAATTGTTGCTTATATGGTGGAAAGTGACTCTTATAGGGTGCAAAGTGACTCTATTATGGTGAGAAGTGACTAACACGGTTAATTAGAACCAAAATGTGGACCAAAATTGACTTGTATGAATATGGCACTAAGAGGTGGTAAAAGGATTTCTAATAACATGTACATGATGTTAACATGTTAATTGTACCAATATATGATGGCAAATGACTCTTATAAGGTGCAAAGTGACTCTAATATGGTGAGAAGTCACTTACATGATTGATTAGAGCCAAAATGTGGCCCAAAATTGACTTGTAGGAAAGGGGTACCAAGAGGTGGTTAAAGGATGTCTAATGGCATGTACATGATGTGAACATGTTAATTATATCAATATACGGTGGCAAGTGACTCCTATAGGGTGTAAAGTGACTCTTATAGGGTGTAAAGGTACTCTAATATGGTGAACAGTGACTTACATGGTTGATTAGAGCCAAAATGTGGAACAAAATTAACTTGTATGAAAGTGGCATTAAGAGGTGGTAAAAGGATGTCAAATTGGATGTATATGATGTTAACATGTCAATTGTTGCATATATGGTGGAAAGTGACTCTTATAGGGTGCAAAGTGACTCTGATATGGTGAGAAGTGACTAGCATGGTTAATTAGAACCAAAATGTGGACCAAAATTGACTTGTATGAATATTGCACTAAGAGTTGGTAAAAGGATTTCTAATTGTATGTCCATGATGTTAACATGTTAATTGTACCAATATATGATGGCAAGTGACTCTTATAAGGTGCAAAGTGACTCTAATATGGTGAGAAGTCACTTACATGATTGAGTAGAGCCAAAATGTGGCCCAAAATTGACTTGTACGAAAGGGGTACCAAGAAGTGGTTAAAGGATGTCTAATTGCATGTACATGATGTTAACATGTTAATTATATCAATATTTGGTGGCAAGTGACTCTTAAAGGGTTCAAAGTGACTCTAATATGGTGAGAAGTGACTAACATGGTTAATTAGAACCAAAATGTGGACCAAAATTAACTTGTATGAATATGGCACTAAGAGGTGGTAAAAGGATTTCTAATTGCATGTACATGATGTTAACATGTTAATTGTACCAGTATATGATGGCAAGTGACTCTTATAAGGTGCAAAGTGACTCTAATATGATGAGAAGTCACTTACATGATTGATTAGTGCCAAAATGTGGCCCAAAATTGACTTGTAGAAAAGGGGTACCAAAAGGTGGTTAAAGGATGTCTAATTGCATTTACGTGATGTTAACATGTTAATTGTATCAATATATGGGGCAAGTGACTCTTATAGGGTGCAAAGGTACTCTAATATGGTGAACAGTGACTTACATGGTTGATTAGAGCCAAAATGTGGAACAAAATTAACTTGTATGAAAGTGGCATTAATAGGTGGTAAAAGGATACTTAGCAAAAAAAAAAAAAGGTGGTAAAAGGATGTCAAATTGGATGTATATGATGTTAACATGTCAATTGTTGCATATATGGTGGAAAGTGACTCTTATAGGGTGCAAAGTGATTCTATTATGGTGAGAAGTGACTAACACGGTTAATTAGAACCAAAATGTGGACCAAAATTGACTTGTATGAATATGGCACTAAGAGGTGGTAAAAGGATTTCTAATAACATGTACATGATGTTAACATGTTAATTGTACCAATATATGATGGCAAATGACTCTTATAAGGTGCAAAGTGACTCTAATATGGTGAGAAGTCACTTACATGATTGATTAGAGCCAAAATGTGGCCCAAAATTGACTTGTAGGAAAGGGGTACCAAGAGGTGGTTAAAGGATGTCTAATGGCATGTACATGATGTGAACATGTTAATTGTATCAATATTCGGTGGCAAGTGACTCCTATAGGGTGCAAAGTGACTCTTATAGGGTGTAAAGGTACTCTAATATGGTGAACAGTGACTTACATGGTTGATTAGAGCCAAAATGTGGAACAAAATTAACTTGTATGAAAGTGGCATTAAGAGGTGGTAAAAGGATGTCAAATTGGATGTATATGATGTTAACATGTCAATTGTTGCATATATGGTGGAAAGTGACTCTTATAGGGTGTAAAGTGACTCTGATATGGTGAGAAGTGACTAGCATGGTTAATTAGAACCAAAATGTGGACCAAAATTGACTTGTATGAATATTGCACTAAGAGGTGGTAAAAGGATTTCTAATTGTATGTCCATGATGTTAACATGTTAATTGTACCAATATATGATGGCAAGTGACTCTTATAAGGTGCAAAGTGACTCTAATATGGTGAGAAGTCACTTACATGATTGAGTAGAGCCAAAATGTGGCCCAAAATTGACTTGTACGAAAGGGGTACCAAGAGGTGGTTAAAGGATGTCTAATTGCATGTACATGATGTTAACATGTTAATTATATCAATATTTGGTGGCAAGTGACTCTTAAAGGGTGCAAAGTGACTCTAATATGGTGAGAAGTGACTAACATGGTTAATTAGAACCAAAATGTGGACCAAAATTAACTTGTATGAATATGGCACTAAGAGGTGGTAAAAGGATTTCTAATTGCATGTACATGATGTTAACATGTTAATTGTACCAGTATATGATGGCAAGTGACTCTTATAAGGTGCAAAGTGACTCTAATATGATGAGAAGTCACTTACATGATTGATTAGTGCCAAAATGTGGCCCAAAATTGACTTGTAGAAAAGGGGTACCAAGAGGTGGTTAAAAGATGTCTAATTGCATTTACGTGATGTTAACATGTTAATTGTATCAATATATGGGGCAAGTGACTCTTATAGGGTGCAAAGGTACTCTAATATGGTGAACAGTGACTTACATGGTTGATTAGAGCCAAAATGTGGAACAAAATTAACTTGTATGAAAGTGGCATTAATAGGTGGTAAAAGGATGTCAAATTGGATGTATATGATGTTAACATGTCAATTGTTGCATATATGGTGGAAAGTGACTCTTATAGGGTGCAAAGTGACTCTAATATGGTGAGAAGTGACTAACATTGTTAATTAGAACCAAAATGTGGACCAAAATTGACTTGTATGAATATGGCACTAAGAGGTGGTAAAAGGATTGTTAATTGCATGTCCATGATGTTAACATGTTAATTGTACCAATATATGATGGCAGGTGACTCTTATAAGGTGCAAAGTGACTCTAATATGGTGAGAAGTCACTTACATGATTGATTAGAGCCAAAATGTGGCCCAAAATTGACTTGTATGAAAGGGGTACCAAGAGGTGGTTAAAGGATGTCTAATTGCATGTACATGATGTTAACATGTTAATTATATCAATATTTGGTGGCAAGTGACTCTTAAATGGTGCAAAGTGACTCTAATATGGTGAAAAGTGACTAACATGGTTAATTAGAACCAAAATGTGGACCAAAATTGACTTGTATGACTATGGCACTAAGAGGTGGTAAAAGGATTTCTAATAACATGTACATGATGTTAACATGTTAATTGTACCAATATATGATGGCAAGTGACTCTTATATGGTGCAAAGTGACTCTAATATGGTGAGAAGTCACTTACATGATTGATTATAGCCAAAATGTGGCCCAAAATTGACTTGTAGAAAAGGGGTACCAAGAGGTGGTTAAAGGATGTCTAATTGCATGTACATGATGTGAACATGTTAATTGTATCAATATACGGTGGCAAGTGACTCCTATAGGGTGCAAAGTGACTCTTATAGGGTGTAAAGGTACTCTAATATGGTGAACAGTGACTTACATGGTTGATTAGAGCCAAAATGTGGAACAAAATTAACTTGTATGAAAGTGGCATTAATAGGTGGTAAAAGGATGTCAAATTGGATGTATATGATGTTAACATGTCAATTGTTGCATATATGGTGGAAAGTGACTTTTATAGGGTGCAAAGTGACTCTAATATGGTGAGAAATGACTAACATGGTTAATTAGAACCAAAATGTGGACCAAAATTGACTTGTATGAATATGGCACTAATAGGTGGTAAAAGGATTTATAATTGCATGTCCATGATGTTAACATGTTAATTGTACCAATATATGATAGCAAGTAACTCTTATAAGGTGCAAAGTGACTCTAATATGGTGAGAAGTCACTTACATGATTGATTAGAGCCAAAATGTGGCCCAAAATTGACTTGTACGCAAGGGGTACCAAGAGGTGGTTAAAGGATGTCTAATTGCATGTACATGATGTTAACATGTTAATTATATCTATATTTGGTGACAAGTGACTCTTAAAGGGTGCAAAGTGACTCTAATATGGTGAGAAGTGACTAACATGGTTAATTAGAACCAAAATGTGGACCAAAATTGACTTGTATGAATATGGCACTAAGAGGTGGTAAAAGGATTTCTAATTGCATGTACATGATGTTAACATGTTAATTGTACCAGTATATGATGGCAAGTGACTCTTATAAGGTGCAAAGTGACTCTAATATGATGAGAAGTCACTTACATGATTGATTAGTGCCAAAATGTGGCCAAAAATTGACTTGTAGGAAAGGGGTACCAAGAGGTGGTTAAAGGATATCTAATTGCATTTACGTGATGTTAACATGTTAATTGTATCAATGTATGGGGCAAGTGACTCTTATAGGGTGTAAAGGTACTCTAATATGGTGAACAGTGACTTACATGGTTGATTAGAGGCAAAATGTGGAACAAAATTAACTTGTATGAAAGTGGCATTAATAGGTGGTAAAAGGATGTCAAATTGGATGTATATGATGTTAACATGTCAATTGTTGCATATATGATGGCAAGTGACTCTTATAGGGTGCAAAGTGACTCTATTATGGTGAGAAGTGACTAACACGGTTAATTAGAACCAAAATGTGGACCAAAATTGACTTGTATGAATATGGCACTAAGAGGTGGTAAAAGGATTTCTAATTGCATGTACATGATGTTAACATGTTAATTGTACCAATATATGATGGCAAGTGACTCTTATAAGGTGCAAAGTGACTCTAATATGGTGAGAAGTCACTTACATGATTGATTAGAGCCAAAATGTGGCCCAAAATTGACTTGTACGAAAGGGGTACCAAGAGGTGGTTAAAGTATGTCTAATTGCATGTACATGATGTTAACATGTTAATTATATCAATATTTGGTGGCAAGTGACTCTTAAAGGGTGCAAAGTGACTCTAATATGGTAAAAAGTGACTAACATGGTTAATTAGAACCAAAATGTGGACCAAAATTTACTTGTATGAATATGGCACTAAGAGGTGGTAAAAGGATTTCTAATAACATGTACATGATGTTAACATGTTAATTGTACCAATATATGATGGCAAATGACTCTTATAAGGTGCAAAGTGACTCTAATATGGTGAGAAGTCACTTACATGATTGATTAGAGCCAAAATGTGGCCCAAAATTGACTTGTAGGAAAGGGGTACCAAGAGGTGGTTAAAGGATGTCTAATTGCATGTACATGATGTGAACATGTTAATTGTATCAATATACGGTGGCAAGTGACTCCTATAGAGTGCAAAGTGACTCTTATAGGGTGTAAAGGTACTCTAATATGGTGAACAGTGACTTACATGGTTGATTAGAGCCAAAATGTGGAACAAAATTAACTTGTATGAAAGTGGCATTAAGAGGTGGTAAAAGGATGTCAAATTGGATGTATATGATGTTAACATGTCAATTGTTGCATATATGGTGGAAAGTGACTCTTATAGGGTGCAAAGTGACTCTAATATGGTGAGAAGTGACTAACATGGTTAATTAGAACCAAAATGTGGACCAAAATTGAGTTGTATGAATATTGCACTAAGAGGTGGTAAAAGGCTTTCTAATTGCATGTCCATGATGTTAACATGTTAATTGTACCAATATATGATGGCAGGTGACTCTTATAAGGTGCAAAGTGACTCTAATATGGTGAGAAGTCACTTACATGATTGAGTAGAGCCAAAATATGGCCCAAAATTGACTTGTACGAAAGGGGTACCAAGAGGTGGTTAAAGGATGTCTAATTGCATGTACATGATGTTAACATGTTAATTATATCAATATTTGGTGGCAAGTGACTCTTAAAGGGTGCAAAGTGACTCTAATATGGTGAGAAGTGACTAACATGGTTAATTAGAACCAAAATGTGGACCAAAATTGACTTGTATGAATATGGCACTAAGAGGTGGTAAAAGGATTTCTAATTGAATGTACATGATGTTAACATGTTAATTGTACCAGTATATGATGGCAAGTGACTCTTATAAGGTGCAAAGTGACTCTAACATGATGAGAAGTCACTTACATGATTGATTAGTGCCAAAATGTGGCCCAAAATTGACTTGTAGGAAAGGGGTACCAAGAGGTGGTTAAAGGATGTCTAATTGCATTTACGTGATGTTAACATGTTAATTGTATCAATATATGGGGCAAGTGACTCTTATAGGGTGCAAAGGTACTCTAATATGGTGAATAGTGACTTACATGGTTGATTAGAGTCAAAATGTGGAACAAAATTAACTTGTATGAAAGTGGCATTAATAGGTGGTAAAAGGATGTCAAATTGGATGTATATGATGTTAACATGTCAATTGTTGCATATATGGTGGAAAGTGACTCTTATAGGGTGCAAAGTGACTCTAATATGGTGAGAAGTGACTAACATTGTTAATTAGAACCAAAATGTGGACCAAAATTGACTTGTATGAATATGGCACTAAGAGGTGGTAAAAGGATTGTTAATTGCATGTCCATGATGTTAACATGTTAATTGTACCAATATATGATGGCAGGTGACTCTTATAAGGTGCAAAGTGACTCTAATATGGTGAGAAGTTACTTACATGATTGATTAGAGCCAAAATGTGGCCCAAAATTGACTTGTATGAAAGGGGTACCAAGAGGTGGTTAAAGGATGTCTAATTGCATGTACATGATGCTAACATGTTAATTATATCAATATTTGGTGGCAAGTGACTCTTAAATGGTGCAAAGTGACTCTAATATGGTGAAAAGTGACTAACATGGTTAATTAGAACCAAAATGTGGACCAAAATTGACTTGTATGACTATGGCACTAAGAGGTGGTAAAAGGATTTCTAATAACATGTACATGATGTTAACATGTTAATTGTACCAATATATGATGGCAAGTGACTCTTATAAGGTGCAAAGTGACTCTAATATGGTGAGAAGTCACTTACATGATTGATTAGAGCCAAAATGTGGCCCAAAATTGACTTGTAGGAAAGGGGTACCAAGAGGTGGTTAAAGGATGTCTAATTGCATGTACATGATGTGAACATGTTAATTGTATCAATATACGGTGGCAAGTGACTCCTATAGGGTGCAAAGTGACTCTTATAGGGTGTAAAGGTACTCTAATATGGTGAACAGTGACTTACATGGTTGATTAGAGCCAAAATGTGGAACAAAATTAACTTGTATGAAAGTGGCATTAAGAGGTGGTAAAAGGATGTCAAATTGGATGTATATGATGTTAACATGTCAATTGTTGCATATATGGTGGAAAGTGACTCTTATAGGGTGCAAAGTGACTCTAATATGGTGAGAAGTGACTAACATGGTTAATTAGAACCAAAATGTGGACCAAAATTGACTTGTATGAATATTGCACTAAGAGGTGGTAAAAGGATTTCTAATTGCATGTCCATGATGTTAACATGTTAATTGTACCAATATATGATGGCAAGTGACTCTTATAAGGTGCAAAGTGATTCTAATATGGTGAGAAGTCACTTACATGATTGATTAGAGCCAAAATGTGGCCCAAAATTGACTTGTACGAAAGGGGTACCAAGAGGTGGTTAAAGGATGTCTAATTGCATGTACATGATGTTAACATGTTAATTATATCAATATTTGGTGGCAAGTGACTCTTAAAGGGTGCAAACTGACTCTAATATGGTGAGAAGTGACTAACATGGTGTAAAGGTACTCTAATATGGTGAACAGTGACTTACATGGTTGATTAGAGCCAAAATGTGGAACAAAATTAACTTGTATGAAAGTGGCATTAATAGGTGGTAAAAGGATGTCAAATTGGATGTATATGATGTTAACATGTCAATTGTTGCATATATGGTGGAAAGTGACTTTTATAGGGTGCAAAGTGACTCTAATATGGTGAGAAGTGACTAACATGGTTAATTAGAACTAAAATGTGGACCAAAATTGACTTGTATGAATATGGCACTAATAGGTGGTAAAAGGATTTATAATTGCATGTCCATGATGTTAACATGTTAATTGTACCAATATATGATGGCAAGTGACTCTTATAAGGTGCAAAGTGACTCTAATATGGTGAGAAGTCACTTACATGATTGATTAGAGCCAAAATGTGGCCCAAAATTGACTTGTACGCAAGGGGTACCAAGAGGTGGTTAAAGGATGTCTAATTGCATGTACATGATGTTAACATTTTAATTATATCTATATTTGGTGACAAGTGACTCTTAAAGGGTGCAAAGTGACTCTAATATGGTGAGAAGTGACTAACATGGTTAATTAGAACCAAAATGTGGACCAAAATTGACTTGTATGAATATGGCACTAAGAGGTGGTAAAAGGATTTCTAATTGCATGTACATGATGTTAACATGTTAATTGTACCAGTATATGATGGCAAGTGACTCTTATAAGGTGCAAAGTGACTCTAATATGATGAGAAGTCACTTACATGATTGATTAGTGCCAAAATGTGGCCCAAAATTGACTTGTAGGAAAAGGGTACCAAGAGGTGGTTAAAGGATGTCTAATTGCATTTACGTGATGTTAACATGTTAATTGTATCAATATATGGGGCAAGTGACTCTTATAGGGTGTAAAGGTACTCTAATATGGTGAACAGTGACTTACATGGTTGATTAGAGGCAAAATGTGGAACAAAATTAACTTGTATGAAAGTGGCATTAATAGGTGGTAAAAGGATTTCAAATTGGATGTATATGATGTTAACATGTCAATTGTTGCATATATGGTGGAAAGTGACTCTTATAGGGTGCAAAGTGACTCTATTATGGTGAGAAGTGACTAACACGGTTAATTAGAACCAAAATGTGGACCAAAATTGACTTGTATGAATATGGCACTAAGAGGTGGTAAAAGGATTTCTAATTGCATGTACATGATGTTAACATGTTAATTGTACCAATATATGATGGCAAGTGACTCTTATAAGGTGCAAAGTGACTCTAATATGGTGAGAAGTCACTTACATGATTGATTAGAGCCAAAATGTGGCCCAAAATTGACTTGTACGAAAGGGGTACCAAGAGGTGGTTAAAGTATGTCTAATTGCATGTACATGATGTTAACATGTTAATTATATCAATATTTGGTGGCAAGTGACTCTTAAAGGGTGCAAAGTGACTCTAATATGGTAAAAAGTGACTAACATGGTTAATTAGAACCAAAATGTGGACCAAAATTTACTTGTATGAATATGGCACTAAGAGGTGGTAAAAGGATTTCTAATAACATGTACATGATGTTAACATGTTAATTGTACCAATATATGATGGCAAATGACTCTTATAAGGTGCAAAGTGACTCTAATATGGTGAGAAGTCACTTACATGATTGATTAGAGCCAAAATGTGGCCCAAAATTGACTTGTAGGAAAGGGGTACCAAGAGGTGGTTAAAGGATGTCTAATTGCATGTACATGATGTGAACATGTTAATTGTATCAATATACGGTGGCAAGTGACTCCTATAGGGTGCAAAGTGACTCTTATAGGGTGTAAAGGTACTCTAATATGGTGAACAGTGACTTACATGGTTGATTAGAGCCAAAATGTGGAACAAAATTAACTTGTATGAAAGTGGCATTAAGAGGTGGTAAAAGGATGTCAAATTGGATGTATATGATGTTAACATGTCAATTGTTGCATATATGGTGGAAAGTGACTCTTATAGGGTGCAAAGTGACTCTAATATGGTGAGAAGTGACTAACATGGTTAATTAGAACCAAAATGTGGACCAAAATTGAGTTGTATGAATATTGCACTAAGAGGTGGTAAAAGGCTTTCTAATTGCATGTCCATGATGTTAACATGTTAATTGTACCAATATATGATGGCAGGTGACTCTTATAAGGTGCAAAGTGACTCTAATATGGTGAGAAGTCACTTACATGATTGAGTAGAGCCAAAATGTGGCCCAAAATTGACTTGTACGAAAGGGGTACCAAGAGGTGGTTAAAGGATGTCTAATTGCATGTACATGATGTTAACATGTTAATTATATCAATATTTGGTGGCAAGTGACTCTTAAAGGGTGCAAAGTGACTCTAATATGGTGAGAAGTGACTAACATGGTTAATTAGAACCAAAATGTGGACCAAAATTGACTTGTATGAATATGGCACTAAGAGGTGGTAAAAGGATTTCTAATTGAATGTACATGATGTTAACATGTTAATTGTACCAGTATATGATGGCAAGTGGCTCTTATAAGGTGCAAAGTGACTCTAATATGATGAGAAGTCACTTACATGATTGATTAGTGCCAAAATGTGGCCCAAAATTGACTTGTAGGAAAGGGGTACCAAGAGGTGGTTAAAGGATGTCTAATTGCATTTACGTGATGTTAACATGTTAATTGTATCAATATATGGGGCAAGTGACTCTTATAGGGTGCAAAGGTACTCTAATATGGTGAATAGTGACTTACATGGTTGATTAGAGTCAAAATGTGGAACAAAATTAACTTGTATGAAAGTGGCATTAATAGGTGGTAAAAGGATGTCAAATTGGATGTATATGATGTTAACATGTCAATTGTTGCATATATGGTGGAAAGTGACTCTTATAGGGTGCAAAGTGACTCTAATATGGTGAGAAGTGACTAACATTGTTAATTAGAACCAAAATGTGGACCAAAATTGACTTGTATGAATATGGCACTAAGAGGTGGTAAAAGGATTGTTAATTGCATGTCCATGATGTTAACATGTTAATTGTACCAATATATGATGGCAGGTGACTCTTATAAGGTGCAAAGTGACTCTAATATGGTGAGAAGTTACTTACATGATTGATTAGAGCCAAAATGTGGCCCAAAATTGACTTGTATGAAAGGGGTACTAAGAGGTGGTTAAAGGATGTCTAATTGCATGTACATGATGCTAACATGTTAATTATATCAATATTTGGTGGCAAGTGACTCTTAAATGGTGCAAAGTGACTCTAATATGGTGAAAAGTGACTAACATGGTTAATTAGAACCAAAATGTGGACCAAAATTGACTTGTATGACTATGGCACTAAGAGGTGGTAAAAGGATTTCTAATAACATGTACATGATGTTAACATGTTAATTGTACCAATATATGATGGCAAGTGACTCTTATAAGGTGCAAAGTGACTCTAATATGGTGAGAAGTCACTTACATGATTGATTAGAGCCAAAATGTGGCCCAAAATTGACTTGTAGGAAAGGGGTACCAAGAGGTGGTTAAAGGATGTCTAATTGCATGTACATGATGTGAACATGTTAATTGTATCAATATACGGTGGCAAGTGACTCCTATAGGGTGCAAAGTGACTCTTATAGGGTGTAAAGGTACTCTAATATGGTGAACAGTGACTTACATGGTTGATTAGAGCCAAAATGTGGAACAAAATTAACTTGTATGAAAGTGGCATTAAGAGGTGGTAAAAGGATGTCAAATTGGATGTATATGATGTTAACATGTCAATTGTTGCATATATGGTGGAAAGTGACTCTTATAGGGTGCAAAGTGACTCTAATATGGTGAGAAGTGACTAACATGGTTAATTAGAACCAAAATGTGGACCAAAATTGACTTGTATGAATATTGCACTAAGAGGTGGTAAAAGGATTTCTAATTGCATGTCCATGATGTTAACATGTTAATTGTACCAATATATGATGGCAAGTGACTCTTATAAGGTGCAAAGTGATTCTAATATGGTGAGAAGTCACTTACATGATTGATTAGAGCCAAAATGTGGCCCAAAATTGACTTGTACGAAAGGGGTACCAAGAGGTGGTTAAAGGATGTCTAATTGCATGTACATGATGTTAACATGTTAATTATATCAATATTTGGTGGCAAGTGACTCTTAAAGGGTGCAAACTGACTCTAATATGGTGAGAAGTGACTAACATGGTGTAAAGGTACTCTAATATGGTGAACAGTGACTTACATGGTTGATTAGAGCCAAAATGTGGAACAAAATTAACTTGTATGAAAGTGGCATTAATAGGTGGTAAAAGGATGTCAAATTGGATGTATATGATGTTAACATGTCAATTGTTGCATATATGGTGGAAAGTGACTTTTATAGGGTGCAAAGTGACTCTAATATGGTGAGAAGTGACTAACATGGTTAATTAGAACTAAAATGTGGACCAAAATTGACTTGTATGAATATGGCACTAATAGGTGGTAAAAGGATTTATAATTGCATGTCCATGATGTTAACATGTTAATTGTACCAATATATGATGGCAAGTGACTCTTATAAGGTGCAAAGTGACTCTAATATGGTGAGAAGTCACTTACATGATTGATTAGAGCCAAAATGTGGCCCAAAATTGACTTGTACGCAAGGGGTACCAAGAGGTGGTTAAAGGATGTCTAATTGCATGTACATGATGTTAACATTTTAATTATATCTATATTTGGTGACAAGTGACTCTTAAAGGGTGCAAAGTGACTCTAATATGGTGAGAAGTGACTAACATGGTTAATTAGAACCAAAATGTGGACCAAAATTGACTTGTATGAATATGGCACTAAGAGGTGGTAAAAGGATTTCTAATTGCATGTACATGATGTTAACATGTTAATTGTACCAGTATATGATGGCAAGTGACTCTTATAAGGTGCAAAGTGACTCTAATATGATGAGAAGTCACTTACATGATTGATTAGTGCCAAAATGTGGCCCAAAATTGACTTGTAGGAAAAGGGTACCAAGAGGTGGTTAAAGGATGTCTAATTGCATTTACGTGATGTTAACATGTTAATTGTATCAATATATGGGGCAAGTGACTCTTATAGGGTGTAAAGGTACTCTAATATGGTGAACAGTGACTTACATGGTTGATTAGAGGCAAAATGTGGAACAAAATTAACTTGTATGAAAGTGGCATTAATAGGTGGTAAAAGGATTTCAAATTGGATGTATATGATGTTAACATGTCAATTGTTGCATATATGGTGGAAAGTGACTCTTATAGGGTGCAAAGTGACTCTATTATGGTGAGAAGTGACTAACACGGTTAATTAGAACCAAAATGTGGACCAAAATTGACTTGTATGAATATGGCACTAAGAGGTGGTAAAAGGATTTCTAATTGCATGTACATGATGTTAACATGTTAATTGTACCAATATATGATGGCAAGTGACTCTTATAAGGTGCAAAGTGACTCTAATATGGTGAGAAGTCACTTACATGATTGATTAGAGCCAAAATGTGGCCCAAAATTGACTTGTACGAAAGGGGTACCAAGAGGTGGTTAAAGAATGTCTAATTGCATGTACATGATGTTAACATGTTAATTATATCAATATTTGGTGGCAAGTGACTCTTAAAGGGTGCAAAGTGACTCTAATATGGTAAAAAGTGACTAACATGGTTAATTAGAACCAAAATGTGGACCAAAATTTACTTGTATGAATATGGCACTAAGAGGTGGTAAAAGGATTTCTAATAACATGTACATGATGTTAACATGTTAATTGTACCAATATATGATGGCAAATGACTCTTATAAGGTGCAAAGTGACTCTAATATGGTGAGAAGTCACTTACATGATTGATTAGAGCCAAAATGTGGCCCAAAATTGACTTGTAGGAAAGGGGTACCAAGAGGTGGTTAAAGGATGTCTAATTGCATGTACATGATGTGAACATGTTAATTGTATCAATATACGGTGGCAAGTGACTCCTATAGGGTGCAAAGTGACTCTTATAGGGTGTAAAGGTACTCTAATATGGTGAACAGTGACTTACATGGTTGATTAGAGCCAAAATGTGGAACAAAATTAACTTGTATGAAAGTGGCATTAAGAGGTGGTAAAAGGATGTCAAATTGGATGTATATGATGTTAACATGTCAATTGTTGCATATATGGTGGAAAGTGACTCTTATAGGGTGCAAAGTGACTCTAATATGGTGAGAAGTGACTAACATGGTTAATTAGAACCAAAATGTGGACCAAAATTGAGTTGTATGAATATTGCACTAAGAGGTGGTAAAAGGATTTCTAATTGCATGTCCCTGATGTTAACATGTTAATTGTACCAATATATGATGGCAGGTGACTCTTATAAGGTGCAAAGTGACTCTAATATGGTGAGAAGTCACTTACATGATTGAGTAGAGCCAAAATGTGGCCCAAAATTGACTTGTACGAAAGGGGTACCAAGAGGTGGTTAAAGGATGTCTAATTGCATGTACATGATGTTAACATGTTAATTATATCAATATTTGGTGGCAAGTGACTCTTAAAGGGTGCAAAGTGACTCTAATATGGTGAGAAGTGACTAACATGGTTAATTAGAACCAAAATGTGGACCAAAATTGACTTGTATGAATATGGCACTAAGAGGTGGTAAAAGGATTTCTAATTGAATGTACATGATGTTAACATGTTAATTGTACCAGTATATGATGGCAAGTGACTCTTATAAGGTGCAAAGTGACTCTAATATGATGAGAAGTCACTTACATGATTGATTAGTGCCAAAATGTGGCCCAAAATTGACTTGTAGGAAAGGGGTACCAAGAGGTGGTTAAAGGATGTCTAATTGCATTTACGTGATGTTAACATGTTAATTGTATCAATATATGGGGCAAGTGACTCTTATAGGGTGCAAAGGTACTCTAATATGGTGAATAGTGACTTACATGGTTGATTAGAGTCAAAATGTGGAACAAAATTAACTTGTATGAAAGTGGCATTAATAGGTGGTAAAAGGATGTCAAATTGGATGTATATGATGTTAACATGTCAATTGTTGCATATATGGTGGAAAGTGACTCTTATAGGGTGCAAAGTGACTCTAATATGGTGAGAAGTGACTAACATTGTTAATTAGAACCAAAATGTGGACCAAAATTGACTTGTATGAATATGGCACTAAGAGGTGGTAAAAGGATTGTTAATTGCATGTCCATGATGTTAACATGTTAATTGTACCAATATATGATGGCAGGTGACTCTTATAAGGTGCAAAGTGACTCTAATATGGTGAGAAGTTACTTACATGATTGATTAGAGCCAAAATGTGGCCCAAAATTGACTTGTATGAAAGGGGTACCAAGAGGTGGTTAAAGGATGTCTAATTGCATGTACATGATGCTAACATGTTAATTATATCAATATTTGGTGGCAAGTGACTCTTAAATGGTGCAAAGTGACTCTAATATGGTGAAAAGTGACTAACATGGTTAATTAGAACCAAAATGTGGACCAAAATTGACTTGTATGACTATGGCACTAAGAGGTGGTAAAAGGATTTCTAATAACATGTACATGATGTTAACATGTTAATTGTACCAATATATGATGGCAAGTGACTCTTATAAGGTGCAAAGTGACTCTAATATGGTGAGAAGTCACTTACATGATTGATTAGAGCCAAAATGTGGCCCAAAATTGACTTGTAGGAAAGGGGTACCAAGAGGTGGTTAAAGGATGTCTAATTGCATGTACATGATGTGAACATGTTAATTGTATCAATATACGGTGGCAAGTGACTCCTATAGGGTGCAAAGTGACTCTTATAGGGTGTAAAGGTACTCTAATATGGTGAACAGTGACTTACATGGTTGATTAGAGCCAAAATGTGGAACAAAATTAACTTGTATGAAAGTGGCATTAAGAGGTGGTAAAAGGATGTCAAATTGGATGTATATGATGTTAACATGTCAATTGTTGCATATATGGTGGAAAGTGACTCTTATAGGGTGCAAAGTGACTCTAATATGGTGAGAAGTGACTAACATGGTTAATTAGAACCAAAATGTGGACCAAAATTGACTTGTATGAATATTGCACTAAGAGGTGGTAAAAGGATTTCTAATTGCATGTCCATGATGTTAACATGTTAATTGTACCAATATATGATGGCAAGTGACTCTTATAAGGTGCAAAGTGATTCTAATATGGTGAGAAGTCACTTACATGATTGATTAGAGCCAAAATATGGCCCAAAATTGACTTGTACGAAAGGGGTACCAAGAGGTGGTTAAAGGATGTCTAATTGCATGTACATGATGTTAACATGTTAATTATATCAATATTTGGTGGCAAGTGACTCTTAAAGGGTGCAAACTGACTCTAATATGGTGAGAAGTGACTAACATGGTGTAAAGGTACTCTAATATGGTGAACAGTGACTTACATGGTTGATTAGAGCCAAAATGTGGAACAAAATTAACTTGTATGAAAGTGGCATTAATAGGTGGTAAAAGGATGTCAAATTGGATGTATATGATGTTAACATGTCAATTGTTGCATATATGGTGGAAAGTGACTTTTATAGGGTGCAAAGTGACTCTAATATGGTGAGAAGTGACTAACATGGTTAATTAGAACTAAAATGTGGACCAAAATTGACTTGTATGAATATGGCACTAATAGGTGGTAAAAGGATTTATAATTGCATGTCCATGATGTTAACATATTAATTGTACCAATATATGATGGCAAGTGACTCTTATAAGGTGCAAAGTGACTCTAATATGGTGAGAAGTCACTTACATGATTGATTAGAGCCAAAATGTGGCCCAAAATTGACTTGTACGCAAGGGGTACCAAGAGGTGGTTAAAGGATGTCTAATTGCATGTACATGATGTTAACATTTTAATTATATCTATATTTGGTGACAAGTGACTCTTAAAGGGTGCAAAGTGACTCTAATATGGTGAGAAGTGACTAACATGGTTAATTAGAACCAAAATGTGGACCAAAATTGACTTGTATGAATATGGCACTAAGAGGTGGTAAAAGGATTTCTAATTGCATGTACATGATGTTAACATGTTAATTGTACCAGTATATGATGGCAAGTGACTCTTATAAGGTGCAATATGATGAGAAGTCACTTACATGATTGATTAGTGCCAAAATGTGGCCCAAAATTGACTTGTAGGAAAGGGGTACCAAGAGGTGGTTAAAGGATGTCTAATTGCATTTACGTGATGTTAACATGTTAATTGTATCAATATATGGGGCAAGTGACTCTTATAGGGTGTAAAGCTACTCTAATATGGTGAACAGTGACTTACATGGTTGATTAGAGGCAAAATGTGGAACAAAATTAACTTGTATGAAAGTGGCATTAATAGGTGGTAAAAGGATGTCAAATTGGATGTATATGATGTTAACATGTCAATTGTTGCATATATGGTGGAAAGTGACTCTTATAGGGTGCAAAGTGACTCTATTATGGTGAGAAGTGACTAACACGGTTAATTAGAACCAAAATGTGGACCAAAATTGACTTGTATGAATATGGCACTAAGAGGTGGTAAAAGGATTTCTAATTGCATGTACATGATGTTAACATGTTAATTGTACCAATATATGATGGCAAGTGACTCTTATAAGGTGCAAAGTGACTCTAATATGGTGAGAAGTCACTTACATGATTGATTAGAGCCAAAATGTGGCCCAAAATTGACTTGTAGGAAAGGGGTACCAAGAGGTGGTTAAAGGATGTCTAATGGCATGTACATGATGTGAACATGTTAATTGTATCAATATAGGGTGGCAAGTGACTCCTATAGGGTGCAAAGTGACTCTTATAGGGTGTAAAGGTACTCTAATATGGTGAACAGTGACTTACATGGTTGATTAGAGCCAAAATGTGGAACAAAATTAACTTGTATGAAAGTGGCATTAAGAGGTGGTAAAAGGATGTCAAATTGGATGTATATGATGTTAACATGTCAATTGTTGCATATATGGTGGAAAGTGACTCTTATAGGGTGTAAAGTGACTCTGATATGGTGAGAAGTGACTAGCATGGTTAATTAGAACCAAAATGTGGACCAAAATTGACTTGTATGAATATTGCACTAAGAGGTGGTAAAAGGATTTCTAATTGTATGTCCATGATGTTAACATGTTAATTGTACCAATATATGATGGCAAGTGACTCTTATAAGGTGCAAAGTGACTCTAATATGGTGAGAAGTCACTTACATGATTGAGTAGAGCCAAAATGTGGCCCAAAATTGACTTGTACGAAAGGGGTACCAAGAGGTGGTTAAAGGATGTCTAATTGCATGTACATGATGTTAACATGTTAATTATATCAATATTTGGTGGCAAGTGACTCTTAAAGGGTGCAAAGTGACTCTAATATGGTGAGAAGTGACTAACATGGTTAATTAGAACCAAAATGTGGACCAAAATTAACTTGTATGAATATGGCACTAAGAGGTGGTAAAAGGATTTCTAATTGCATGTACATGATGTTAACATGTTAATTGTACCAGTATATGATGGCAAGTGACTCTTATAAGGTGCAAAGTGACTCTAATATGATGAGAAGTCACTTACATGATTGATTAGTGCCAAAATGTGGCCCAAAATTGACTTGTAGAAAAGTGGTACCAAGAGGTGGTTAAAGGATGTCTAATTGCATTTACGTGATGTTATCATGTTAATTGTATCAATATATGGGGCAAGTGACTCTTATAGGGTGCAAAGGTACTCTAATATGGTGAACAGTGACTTACATGGTTGATTAGAGCCAAAATGTGGAACAAAATTAACTTGTATGAAAGTGGCATTAATAGGTGGTAATAGGATGTCAAATTGGATGTATATGATGTTAACATGTCAATTGTTGCATATATGGTGGAAAGTGACTCTTATAGGGTGCAAAGTGACTCTAATATGGTGAGAAGTGACTAACATTGTTAATTAGAACCAAAATGTGGACCAAAATTGACTTGTATGAATATGGCACTAAGAGGTGGTAAAAGGATTGTTAATTGCATGTCCATGATGTTAACATGTTAATTGTACCAATATATGATGGCAGGTGACTCTTATAAGGTGCAAAGTGACTCTAATATGGTGAGAAGTCACTTACATGATTGATTAGAGCCAAAATGTGGCCCAAAATTGACTTGTATGAGAGGGGTACCAAGAGGTGGTTAAAGGATGTCTAATTGCATGTACATGATGTTAACATGTTAATTATATCAATATGTGGTGGCAAGTGACTCTTAAATGGTGCAAAGTGACTCTAATATGGTGAAAAGTGACTAACATGGTTAATTAGAACCAAAATGTGGACCAAAATTGACTTGTATGACTATGGCACTAAGAGGTGGTAAAAGGATTTCTAATAACATGTACATGATGTTAACATGTTAATTGTACCAATATATGATGGCAAGTGACTCTTATATGGTGCAAAGTGACTCTAATATGGTGAGAAGTCACTTACATGATTGATTATAGCCAAAATGTGGCCCAAAATTGACTTGTAGAAAAGGGGTACCAAGAGGTGGTTAAAGGATGTCTAATTGCATGTACATGATGTGAACATGTTAATTGTATCAATATACGGTGGCAAGTGACTCCTATAGGGTGCAAAGTGACTCTTATAGGGTGTAAAGGTACTCTAATATGGTGAACAGTGACTTACATGGTTGATTAGAGCCAAAATGTGGAACAAAATTAACTTGTATGAAAGTGGCATTAATAGGTGGTAAAAGGATGTCAAATTGGATGTATATGATGTTAACATGTCAATTGTTGCATATATGGTGGAAAGTGACTTTTATAGGGTGCAAAGTGACTCTAATATGGTGAGAAGTGACTAACATGGTTAATTAGAACCAAAATGTGGACCAAAATTGACTTGTATGAATATGGCACTAATAGGTGGTAAAAGGATTTATAATTGCATGTCCATGATGTTAACATGTTAATTGTACCAATATATGATAGCAAGTGACTCTTATAAGGTGCAAAGTGACTCTAATATGGTGAGAAGTCACTTACATGATTGATTAGAGCCAAAATGTGGCCCAAAATTGACTTGTACGCAAGGGGTACCAAGAGGTGGTTAAAGGATGTCTAATTGCATGTACATGATGTTAACATGTTAATTATATCTATATTTGGTGACAAGTGACTCTTAAAGGGTGCAAAGTGACTCTAATATGGTGAGAAGTGACTAACATGGTTAATTAGAACCAAAATGTGGACCAAAATTGACTTGTATGAATATGGCACTAAGAGGTGGTAAAAGGATTTCTAATTGCATGTACATGATGTTAACATGTTAATTGTACCAGTATATGATGGCAAGTGACTCTTATAAGGTGCAAAGTGACTCTAATATGATGAGAAGTCACTTACATGATTGATTAGTGCCAAAATGTGGCCAAAAATTGACTTGTAGGAAAGGGGTACCAAGAGGTGGTTAAAGGATGTCTAATTGCATTTACGTGATGTTAACATGTTAATTGTATCAATGTATGGGGCAAGTGACTCTTATAGGGTGTAAAGGTACTCTAATATGGTGAACAGTGACTTACATGGTTGATTAGAGGCAAAATGTGGAACAAAATTAACTTGTATGAAAGTGGCATTAATAGGTGGTAAAAGGATGTCAAATTGGATGTATATGATGTTAACATGTCAATTGTTGCATATATGGTGGAAAGTGACTCTTATAGGGTGCAAAGTGACTCTATTATGGTGAGAAGTGACTAACACGGTTAATTAGAACCAAAATGTGGACCAAAATTGACTTGTATGAATATGGCACTAAGAGGTGGTAAAAGGATTTCTAATTGCATGTACATGATGTTAACATGTTAATTGTACCAATATATGATGGCAAGTGACTCTTATAAGGTGCAAAGTGACTCTAATATGGTGAGAAGTCACTTACATGATTGATTAGAGCCAAAATGTGGCCCAAAATTGACTTGTACGAAAGGGGTACCAAGAGGTGGTTAAAGTATGTCTAATTGCATGTACATGATGTTAACATGTTAATTATATCAATATTTGGTGGCAAGTGGCTCTAAAAGGGTGCAAAGTGACTCTAATATGGTAAAAAGTGACTAACATGGTTAATTAGAACCAAAATGTGGACCAAAATTTACTTGTATGAATATGGCACTAAGAGGTGGTAAAAGGATTTCTAATAACATGTACATGATGTTAACATGTTAATTGTACCAATATATGATGGCAAATGACTCTTATAAGGTGCAAAGTGACTCTAATATGGTGAGAAGTCACTTACATGATTGATTAGAGCCAAAATGTGGCCCAAAATTGACTTGTAGGAAAGGGGTACCAAGAGGTGGTTAAAGGATGTCTAATTGCATGTACATGATGTGAACATGTTAATTGTATCAATATACGGTGGCAAGTGACTCCTATAGGGTGCAAAGTGACTCTTATAGGGTGTAAAGGTACTCTAATATGGTGAACAGTGACTTACATGGTTGATTAGAGCCAAAATGTGGAACAAAATTAACTTGTATGAAAGTGGCATTAAGAGGTGGTAAAAGGATGTCAAATTGGATGTATATGATGTTAACATGTCAATTGTTGCATATATGGTGGAAAGTGACTCTTATAGGGTGCAAAGTGACTCTAATATGGTGAGAAGTGACTAACATGGTTAATTAGAACCAAAATGTGGACCAAAATTGAGTTGTATGAATATTGCATTAAGAGGTGGTAAAAGGATTTCTAATTGCATGTCCATGATGTTAACATGTTAATTGTACCAATATATGATGGCAGGTGACTCTTATAAGGTGCAAAGTGACTCTAATATGGTGAGAAGTCACTTACATGATTGAGTAGAGCCAAAATGTGGCCCAAAATTGACTTGTATGAAAGGGGTACCAAGAGGTGGTTAAAGGATGTCTAATTGCATGTACATGATGTTAACATGTTAATTATATCAATATTTGGTGGCAAGTGACTCTTAAAGGGTGCAAAGTGACTCTAATATGGTGAGAAGTGACTAACATGGTTAATTAGAACCAAAATGTGGACCAAAATTGACTTGTATGAATATGGCACTAAGAGGTGGTAAAAGGATTTCTAATTGAATGTACATGATGTTAACATGTTAATTGTACCAGTATATGATGGCAAGTGACTCTTATAAGGTGCAAAGTGACTCTAATATGATGAGAAGTCACTTACATGATTGATTAGTGCCAAAATGTGGCCCAAAATTGACTTGTAGGAAAGGGGTACCAAGAGGTGGTTAAAGGATGTCTAATTGCATTTACGTGATGTTAACATGTTAATTGTATCAATATATGGGGCAAGTGACTCTTATAGGGTGCAAAGGTACTCTAATATGGTGAATAGTGACTTACATGGTTGATTAGAGTCAAAATGTGGAACAAAATTAACTTGTATGAAAGTGGCATTAATAGGTGGTAAAAGGATGTCAAATTGGATGTATATGATGTTAACATGTCAATTGTTGCATATATGGTGGAAAGTGACTCTTATAGGGTGCAAAGTGACTCTAATATGGTGAGAAGTGACTAACATTGTTAATTAGAACCAAAATGTGGACCAAAATTGACTTGTATGAATATGGCACTAAGAGGTGGTAAAAGAATTGTTAATTGCATGTCCATGATGTTAACATGTTAATTGTACCAATATATGATGGCAAGTGACTCTTATAAGGTGCAAAGTGACTCTAATATGGTGAGAAGTCACTTACATGATTGATTAGAGCCAAAATGTGGCCCAAAATTGACTTGTATGAAAGGGGTACCAAGAGGTGGTTAAAGGATGTCTAATTGCATGTACATGATGTTAACATGTTAATTATATCAATATTTGGTGGCAAGTGACTCTTAAAGGGTGCAAAGTGACTGTAATATGGTGAAAAGTGACTAACATGGTTAATTAGAACCAAAATATGGACCAAAATTTACTTGTATGAATATGGCACTAAGAGGTGGTAAAAGGATTTCTAATAACATGTACATGATGTTAACATGTTAATTGTACCAATATATGATGGCAAATGACTCTTATAAGGTGCAAAGTGACTCTAATATGGTGAGAAGTCACTTACATGATTGATTAGAGCCAAAATGTGGCCCAAAATTGACTTGTAGGAAAGGGGTACCAAGAGGTGGTTAAAGGATGTCTAATTGCATGTACATGATGTGAACATGTTAATTGTATCAATATACGGTGGCAAGTGACTCCTATAGGGTGCAAAGTGACTCTTATAGGGTGTAAAGGTACTCTAATATGGTGAACAGTGACTTACATGGTTGATTAGAGCCAAAATGTGGAACAAAATTAACTTGTATGAAAGTGGCATTAAGAGGTGGTAAAAGGATGTCAAATTGGATGTATATGATGTTAACATGTCAATTGTTGCATATATGGTGGAAAGTGACTCTTATAGGGTGCAAAGTGACTCTAATATGGTGAGAAGTGACTAACATGGTTAATTAGAACCAAAATGTGGACCAAAATTGACTTGTATGAATATTGCACTAAGAGGTGGTAAAAGGATTTCTAATTGCATGTCCATGATGTTAACATGTTAATTGTACCAATATATGATGGCAGGTGACTCTTATAAGGTGCAAAGTGACTCTAATATGGTGAGAAGTCACTTACATGATTGATTAGAGCCAAAATGTGGCCCAAAATTGACTTGTATGAAAGGGGTACCAAGAGGTGGTTAAAGGATGTCTAATTGCATGTACATGATGTTAATTTTTTGCTAAGTAATAATTGTATAAACCCAACAAAGAAAAATACAAAATACTAGGGTATACCCTAGAGCATCAAAGATCAGGAACAGACTCCCAACAATGCCAAGTCAATGATACAGAACAGAGAAATCTAGCTTTACTTCTATTTAAAGATGATTTCTTTAAATAAACAGACGCTCCAAAACTAACATCTAAGAGTTCTACTCTATCCTTTCCTCTAGTACAATAGGGTAATGAGATTTACATTATTTTCCACTGCCCTGTGAAAACGCTTGCAAGAAAATAATTTTTCTCTCACTTCTCTTTTGATAATGAAAAGCAGCACCCTGGAGCTTCGATTGTTGCCATTGTTGTGCATTCTTCTATTCCGCTCTTGCCATATATAGTATATTGTAGTCCCAATATAAAGATAGGCAATTTGTCTTTTAATGTTGCTCTCTGTGTTTGCTAGGAAATTTCCTTGCCTAAAATCCCTCCAGTCCCTCGTAAGAGTAACAGGACAGGCCTGAAGAATCTGAGTTGCATACCCGCATTCCATGAACAAGTGACTAGCATTTTCATTGTGACCATTGCATAGCATACATTTGCCATCATTATACATTCCAAAACGACTCATACGCTCTTTTGTCAACAATCTATCTTGAATTGCCAGCCAAAAAAAGAATGAATTTTTTGGAATCGAAAAAATACTCCAAACAGCTGATATCCAAGGTGGTGGTTGCCCAATTCTGCGAATAGAGTTCCAGATTTTTGAGATGTTAACCTCTTTTCCTTGTTGACTTTCCCATAGAATTTCATCTCGAGCAAATAATCTGACTCCCAGCATTTCATTCCTAACCTCAATGGCAGAAACATGATTCGAGGGATGAATATGCCAAATTCCGTCTCGAATAAACGATTGAATGCTGGCCATAGATGTCGATTCCATGATAGATATAATGCTATTACCGAATTTAGAGAACAAGGGTGTACCATTAATCCATGGATCATGCCATAATTTAAATTTTGACTCGGCACCGATTTTGAATTGGATTCTTTGAGTCACCTCAATTCGCACATTAATCAACTTTTTGACGCACCAGGGACAGGAACTAGGAGCAGGCGCTGTCCAAATTGACTTGTTGCGGAAGAGGCAGGAGTGCAACCAAATACTCCAAAGGGATGATTGGTTAGGCTGGATTACTCTCCAGAATTGATAAATAATGGCTGCTTTATTCCATTCCAGAGGGTCTCGAATGCCTAGACCTCCTTCTTCCTTTGGTAAACAACATGTCTCCCAAGCAACTTTATAATGACATTTAGCAGAGGATGCTCCACCCCATAAGAATTTAGCTAGAGTAGATTTTAGATTTTTAAGCACACTCTTGGGAAGAAAAAGGTACATGGCCCAATAGCTATGGATACCAAATAATATGGCTTTAATCAGATGTAGTCTTCCAGAAAATTTCAGAAAGGCATTAGTCCAGAGATCAATCTTCGAGCACATGCGGAGAATAAGAGGAGTGCATTCTGCCTTGGAGAGTTTTTTAGAGATTAGAGGTAAACCCAGATATTTGATTGGGAGATGACCAATCTGGAATCCAGAATAACTAATAATAGCATTCTCAACTTCCTGAGGAGTGTTACAGAAGAAACAATTGCTTTTGGAAGCATTAGGATGAAGTCCTGATGTTGAGGAGAATTCAGAGATTGTGTCCAACATAATTTTCATTGATTTTTCATCTCCTTTCGAGAATAACATTACATCATCTGCGAAAATCAAGTGAGTAATATCTGCGTGAGACGTGCGCCAATGATATGAAAAATCTGGATTCGAGGAGCACTTTCGAATGTTAACATGTTAATTATATCAATATTTGGTGGCAAGTGACTCTTAAATGGTGCAACGTGACTCTAATATGGTGAAAAGTGACTAACATGGTTAATTAGAACCAAAATGTGGACCAAAATTGACTTGTATGACTATGGCACTAAGAGGTGGTAAAAGGATTTCTAATAACATGTACATGATGTTAACATGTTAATTGTACCAATATATGATGGCAAGTGACTCTTATAAGGTGCAAAGTGACTCTAATATGGTGAGAAGTCACTTACATGATTGATTAGAGCCAAAATGTGGCCCAAAATTGACTTGTAGGAAAGGGGTACCAAGAGGTGGTTAAAGGATGTCTAATTGCATGTACATGATGTGAACATGTTAATTGTATCAATATACGCTGGCAAGTGACTCCTATAGGGTACAAAGTGACTCTTATAGGGTGTAAAGGTACTCTAATATGGTGAACAGTGACTTACATGGTTGATTAGAGCCAAAATGTGGAACAAAATTAACTTGTATGAAAGTGGCATTAAGAGGTGGTAAAAGGATGTCAAATTGGATGTATATGATGTTAACATGTCAATTGTTGCATATATGGTGGAAAGTGACTCTTATAGGGTGCAAAGTGACTCTAATATGGTGAGAAGTGACTAACATGGTTAATTAGAACCAAAATGTGGACCAAAATTGACTTGTATTAATATTGCACTAAGAGGTGGTAAAAGGATTTCTAATTGCATGTCCATGATGTTAACATGTTAATTGTACCAATATATGATGGCAAGTGACTCTTATAAGGTGCAAAGTGATTCTAATATGGTGAGAAGTCACTTACATGATTGATTAGAGCCAAAATGTGGCCCAAAATTGACTTGTACGAAAGGGGTACCAAGATGTGGTTAAAGGATGTCTAATTGCATGTACATGATGTTAACATGTTAATTATATCAATATTTGGTGGCAAGTGACTCTTAAAGGGTGCAAACTGACTCTAATATGGTGAGAAGTGACTAACATGGTGTAAAGGTACTCTAATATGGTGAACAGTGACTTACATGGTTGATTAGAGCCAAAATGTGGAACAAAATTAACTTGTATGAAAGTGGCATTAATAGGTGGTAAAAGGATGTCAAATTGGATGTATATGATGTTAACATGTCAATAGTTGCATATATGGTGGAAAGTGACTTTTATAGGGTGCAAAGTGACTCTAATATGGTGAGAAGTGACTAACATGGTTAATTAGAACCAAAATGTGGACCAAAATTGACTTGTATGAATATGGCACTAATAGGTGGTAAAAGGATTTATAATTGCATGTCCATGATGTTAACATGTTAATTGTACCAATATATGATGGCAAGTGACTCTTATAAGGTGCAAAGTGACTCTAATATGGTGAGAAGTCACTTACATGATTGATTAGAGCCAAAATGTGGCCCAAAATTGACTTGTACGCAAGGGGTACCAAGAGGTGGTTAAAGGATGTCTAATTGCATGTACATGATGTTAACATGTTAATTATATCTATATTTGGTGACAAGTGACTCTTAAAGGGTGCAAAGTGACCCTAATATGGTGAGAAGTGACTAACATGGTTAATTAGAACCAAAATGTGGACCAAAATTGACTTGTATGAATATGGCACTAAGAGGTGGTAAAAGGATTTCTAATTGCATGTACATGATGTTAACATGTTAATTGTACCAGTATATGATGGCAAGTGACTCTTATAAGGTGCAAAGTGACTCTAATATGATGAGAAGTCACTTACATGATTGATTAGTGCCAAAATGTGGCCCAAAATTGACTTGTAGGAAAGGGGTACCAAGAGGTGGTTAAAGGATGTCTAATTGCATTTACGTGATGTTAACATGTTAATTGTATCAATATATGGGGCAAGTGACTCTTATAGGGTGTAAAGGTACTCTAATATGGTGAACAGTGACTTACATGGTTGATTAGAGGCAAAATGTGGAACAAAATTAACTTGTATGAATGTGGCATTAATAGGTGGTAAAAGGATGTCAAATTGGATGTATATGATGTTAACATGTCAATTGTTGCATATATGGTGGAAAGTGACTCTTATAGGGTGCAAAGTGACTCTATTATGGTGAGAAGTGACTAACACGGTTAATTAGAACCAAAATGTGGACCAAAATTGACTTGTATGAATATGGCACTAAGAGGTGGTAAAAGGATTTCTAATTGCATGTACATGATGTTAACATGTTAATTGTACCAATATATGATGGCAAGTGACTCTTATAAGGTGCGAAGTGACTCTAATATGGTGAGAAGTCACTTACATGATTGATTAGAGCCAAAATGTGGCCCAAAATTGACTTGTACGAAAGGGGTACCAAGAGGTGGTTAAAGGATGTCTAATTGCATGTTCATGATGTTAACATGTTAATTATATCAATATTTGGTGGCAAGTGATTCTTAAAGGGTGCAAAGTGACTCTAATATGGTGAAAAGTGACTAACATGGTTAATTAGAACCAAAACGTGGACCAAAATTTACATGTATGAATATGGCACTAAGAGGTGGTAAAAGGATTTCTAATAACATGTACATGATGTTAACATGTTAATTGTACCAATATATGATGGCAAATGACTCTTATAAGGTGCAAAGTGACTCTAATATGGTGAGAAGTCACTTACATGATTGATTAGAGCCAAAATGTGGCCCAAAATTGACTTGTAGGAAAGGGGTACCAAGAGGTGGTTAAAGGATGTCTAATTGCATGTACATGATGTGAACATGTTAATTGTATCAATATACGGTGGCAAGTGACTCCTATAGGGTGCAAAGTGACTCTTATAGGGTGTAAAGGTACTCTAATATGGTGAACAGTGACTTACATGGTTGATTAGAGCCAAAATGTGGAACAAAATTAACTTGTATGAAAGTGGCATTAAGAGGTGGTAAAAGGATGTCAAATTGGATGTATATGATGTTAACATGTCAATTGTTGCATATATGGTGGAAAGTGACTCTTATAGGGTGCAAAGTGACTCTAATATGGTGAGAAGTGACTAACATGGTTAATTAGAACCAAAATGTGGACCAAAATTGACTTGTATGAATATTGCACTAAGAGGTGGTAAAAAGATTTCTAATTGCATGTCCATGATGTTAACATGTTAATTGTACCAATATATGATGGCAGGTGACTCTTATAAGGTGCAAAGTGACTCTAATATGGTGAGAAGTCACTTACATGATTGAGTAGAGCCAAAATGTGGCCCAAAATTGACTTGTACGAAAGGGGTACCAAGAGGTGGTTAAAGGATGTCTAATTGCATGTACATGATGTTAACATGTTAATTATATCAATATTTGGTGGCAAGTGACTCTTAAGGGTGCAAAGTGACTCTAATATGGTGAGAAGTGACTAACATGGTTAATTAGAACCAAAATGTGGACCAAAATTGACTTGTATGAATATGGCACTAAGAGGTGGTAAAAGGATTTCTAATTGAATGTACATGATGTTAACATGTTAATTGTACCAGTATATGATGGCAAGTGACTCTTATAAGGTGCAAAGTGACTCTAATATGATGAGAAGTCACTTACATGATTGATTAGTGCCAAAATGTGGCCCAAAATTGACTTGTAGGAAAGGGGTACCAAGAGGTGGTTAAAGGATGTCTAATTGCATTTACGTGATGTTAACATGTTAATTGTATCAATATATGGGGAAAGTGACTCTTATAGGGTGCAAAGGTACTCTAATATGGTGAATAGTGACTTACATGGTTGATTAGAGTCAAAATGTGGAACAAAATTAACTTGTATGAAAGTGGCATTAATAGGTGGTAAAAGGATGTCAAATTGGATGTATATGATGTTAACATGTCAATTGTTGCATATATGGTGGAAAGTGACTCTTATAGGGTGCAAAGTGACTCTAATATGGTGAGAAGTGACTAACATTGTTAATTAGAACCAAAATGTGGACCAAAATTGACTTGTATGAATATGGCACTAAGAGGTGGTAAAAGGATTTCTAATTGCATGTACATGATGTTAACATGTTAATTATATCAATATTTGGTGGCAAGTGACTCTTAAAGGGTGCAAAGTGACTCTAATATGGTGAAAATTGACTAACATGGTTAATTAGAACCAAAATGTGGACCAAAATTGACTTGTATGAATATGGCACTAAGAGGTGGTAAAAGGATTTCTAATAACATGTACATGATGTTAACATGTTAATTGTCCCAATATATGATGGCAAGTGACTCTTATAAGGTGCAAAGTGACTCTAATATGGTGAGAAGTCACTTACATGATTGATTAGAGCCAAAATGTGGCCCAAAATTGACTTGTACGAAAGGGGTACCAAGAGGTGGTTAAAGGATGTCTAATTGCATGTACATATGTAACATGTTAATTGTATCAATATATGGTGGCAAGTGACTCCTATAGGGTGCAAAGTGACTCTTACAGGGTGTAAAGGTACTCTAATATGGTGAACAGTGACTTACATGGTTGATTAGAGCCAAAATGTGGAACGAAATTAACTTGTATGAAAGTGGCATTAATAGGTGGTAAAAGGATGTCAAATTGGATGTATATGATGTTAACATGTCAATTGTTGCATATATGGTGGAAAGTGACTCTTATAGGGTGCAAAGTGACTCTAATATGGTGAGAAGTGACTAACATGGTTAATTAGAACCAAAATGTTGACCAAAATTGACTTGTATGAATATTGCACTAAGAGGTGGTAAAAAGATTTCTAATTGCATGTCCATGATGTTAACATGTTAATTATACCAATATATGATGGCAGGTGACTCTTATAAGGTGCAAAGTGACTCTAATATGGTGAGAAGTCACTTACATGATTGAGTAGAGCCAAAATGTGGCCCAAAATTGACTTGTACGAAAGGGGTACCAAGAGGTGGTTAAAGGATGTCTAATTGCATGTACATGATGTTAACATGTTAATTATATCAATATTTGGTGGCAAGTGACTCTTAAAGGGTGCAAAGTGACTCTAATATGGTGAGAAGTGACTAACATGGTTAATTAGAACCAAAATGTGGACCAAAATTAACTTGTATGAATATGGCACTAAGAGGTGGTAAAAGGATTTATAATTGCATGTACATGATGTTAACATGTTAATTGTACCAATATATGATGACAAGTGACTCTTATAAGGTGCAAAGTGACTCTAATATGGTGAGAAGTCACTTACATGATTGATTAGAGCCAAAATGTGGCCCAAATTTGACTTGTAGGAAAGGGGTACCAAGAGGTGGTTAAAGGATGTCTAATTGCATTTACGTGATGTTAACATGTTAATTGTATCAATATATGGGGGAAAGTGACTCTTATAGGGTGCAAAGGTACTCTAATATGGTGAATAGTGACTTACATGGTTGATTAGAGTCAAAATGTGGAACAAAATTAACTTGTATGAAAGTGGCATTAATAGGTGGTAAAAGGATGTCAAATTGGATGTATATGATGTTAACATGTCAATTGTTGCATATATGGTGGAAAGTGACTCTTATAGGGTGCAAAGTGACTCTAATATGGTGAGAAGTGACTAACATTGTTAATTAGAACCAAAATGTGGACCAAAATTGACTTGTATGAATATGGCACTAAGAGGTGGTAAAAGGATTTCTAATTGCATGTCCATGATGTTAACATGTTAATTGTACCAATATATGATGGCAGGTGACTCTTACAAGGTGCAAAGTGACTCTAATATGGTGAAAAGTCACTTACATGATTGATTAGAGCCAAAATGTGGCCCAAAATTGACTTGTATGAAAGGGGTACTAAGAGGTGGTTAAAGGATGTCTAATTGCATGTACATGATGTTAACATGTTAATTATATCAATATTTGGTGGCAAGTGACTCTTAAAGGGTGCAAAGTGACTCTAATATGGTGAAAATTGACTAACATGGTTAATTAGAACCAAAATGTGGACCAAAATTGACTTGTATGAATATGGCACTAAGAGGTGGTAAAAGGATTTCTAATAACATGTACATGATGTTAACATGTTAATTGTACCAATATATGATGGCAAGTGACTCTTATAAGGTGCAAAGTGACTCTAATATGGTGAGAAGTCACTTACATGATTGATTAGAGCCAAAATGTGGCCCAAAATTGACTTGTACGAAAGGGGTACCAAGAGGTGGTTAAAGGATGTCTAATTGCATGTACATATGTAACATGTTAATTGTATCAATATATGGTGGCAAGTGACTCCTATAGGGTGCAAAGTGACTCTTACAGGGTGTAAAGGTACTCTAATATGGTGAACAGTGACTTACATGGTTGATTAGAGCCAAAATGTGGAACGAAATTAACTTGTATGAAAGTGGCATTAATAGGTGGTAAAAGGATGTCAAATTGGATGTATATGATGTTAACATGTCAATTGTTGCATATATGGTGGAAAGTGACTCTTATAGGGTGCAAAGTGACTCTAATATGGTGAGAAGTGACTAACATGGTTAATTAGAACCAAAATGTTGACCAAAATTGACTTGTATGAATATTGCACTAAGAGGTGGTAAAAAGATTTCTAATTGCATGTCCATGATGTTAACATGTTAATTATACCAATATATGATGGCAGGTGACTCTTATAAGGTGCAAAGTGACTCTAATATGGTGAGAAGTCACTTACATGATTGAGTAGAGCCAAAATGTGGCCCAAAATTGACTTGTACGAAAGGGGTACCAAGAGGTGGTTAAAGGATGTCTAATTGCATGTACATGATGTTAACATGTTAATTATATCAATATTTGGTGGCAAGTGACTCTTAAAGGGTGCAAAGTGACTCTAATATGGTGAGAAGTGACTAACATGGTTAATTAGAACCAAAATGTGGACCAAAATTGACTTGTATGAATATGGCACTAAGAGGTGGTAAAAGGATTTCTAATTGAATGTACATGATGTTAACATGTTAATTGTACCAGTATATGATGGCAAGTGACTCTTATAAGGTGCAAAGTGACTCTAATATGATGAGAAGTCACTTACATGATTGATTAGTGCCAAAATGTGGCCTAAAATTGACTTGTAGGAAAGGGGTACCAAGAGGTGGTTAAAGGATGTCTAATTGCATTTACGTGATGTTAACATGTTAATTGTATCAATATATGGGGAAAGTGACTCTTATAGGGTGCAAAGGTACTCTAATATGGTGAATAGTGACTTACATGGTTGATTAGAGTCAAAATGTGGAACAAAATTAACTTGTATGAAAGTGGCATTAATAGGTGGTAAAAGGATGTCAAATTGGATGTATATGATGTTAACATGTCAATTGTTGCATATATGGTGGAAAGTGACTCTTATAGGGTGCAAAGTGACTCTAATATGGTGAGAAGTGACTAACATTGTTAATTAGAACCAAAATGTGGACCAAAATTGACTTGTATGAATATGGCACTAAGAGGTGGTAAAAGGATTTCTAATTGCATGTCCATGATGTTAACATGTTAATTGTACCAATATATGATGGCAGGTGACTCTTATAAGGTGCAAAGTGACTCTAATATGGTGAAAGTCACTTACATGATTGATTAGAGCCAAATGTGGCCCAAAATTGACTTGTATGAAAGGGGTACTAAGAGGTGGTTAAAGGATGTCTAATTGCATGTACATGATGTTAACATGTTAATTATATCAATATTTGGTGGCAAGTGACTCTTAAAGGGTGCAAAGTGACTCTAATATGGTGAAAATTGACTAACATGGTTAATTAGAACCAAAATGTGGACCAAAATTGACTTGTATGAATATGGCACTAAGAGGTGGTAAAAGGATTTCTAATAACATGTACATGATGTTAACATGTTAATTGTACCAATATATGATGGCAAGTGACTCTTATAAGGTGCAAAGTGACTCTAATATGGTGAGAAGTCACTTACATGATTGATTAGAGCCAAAATGTGGCCCAAAATTGACTTGTAGGAAAGGGGTACCAAGAGGTGGTTAAAGGATGTCTAATTGCATGTACATATGTAACATGTTAATTGTATCAATATATGGTGGCAAGTGACTCCTATAGGGTGCAAAGTGACTCTTACAGGTGTAAAGGTACTCTAATATGGTGAACAGTGACTTACATGGTTGATTAGAGCCAAAATGTGGAACGAAATTAACTTGTATGAAAGTGGCATTAATAGGTGGTAAAAGGATGTCAAATTGGATGTATATGATGTTAACATGTCAATTGTTGCATATATGGTGGAAAGTGACTCTTATAGGGTGCAAAGTGACTCTAATATGGTGAGAAGTGACTAACATGGTTAATTAGAACCAAAATGTTGACCAAAATTGACTTGTATGAATATTGCACTAAGAGGTGGTAAAAAGATTTCTAATTGCATGTCCATGATGTTAACATGTTAATTATACCAATATATGATGGCAGGTGACTCTTATAAGGTGCAAAGTGACTCTAATATGGTGAGAAGTCACTTACATGATTGAGTAGAGCCAAAATGTGGCCCAAAATTGACTTGTACGAAAGGGGTACCAAGAGGTGGTTAAAGGATGTCTAATTGCATGTACATGATGTTAACATGTTAATTATATCAATATTTGGTGGCAAGTGACTCTTAAAGGGTGCAAGTGACTCTAATATGGTGAGAAGTGACTAACATGGTTAATTAGAACCAAAATGTGGACCAAAATTAACTTGTATGAATATGGCACTAAGAGGTGGTAAAAGGATTTATAATTGCATGTACATGATGTTAACATGTTAATTGTACCAATATATGATGACAAGTGACTCTTATAAGGTGCAAAGTGACTCTAATATGGTGAGAAGTCACTTACATGATTGATTAGAGCCAAAATGTGGCCCAAATTTGACTTGTAGGAAAGGGGTACCAAGAGGTGGTTAAAGGATGTCTAATTGCATTTACGTGATGTTAACATGTTAATTGTATCAATATGGGGGAAAGTGACTCTTATAGGGTGCAAAGGTACTCTAATATGGTGAATAGTGACTTACATGGTTGATTAGAGTCAAAATGTGGAACAAAATTAACTTGTATGAAAGTGGCATTAATAGGTGGTAAAAGGATGTCAAATTGGATGTATATGATGTTAACATGTCAATTGTTGCATATATGGTGGAAAGTGACTTTTATAGGGTGCAAAGTGACTCTAATATGGTGAGAAGTGACTAACATGGTTAATTAGAACCAAAATGTGGACCAAAATTGACTTATATGAATATGGCACTAAGAGGTGGTAAAAGGATTTCTAATTGAATGTACATGATGTAACATGTTAATTGTACCAGTATATGATGGCAAGTGACTCTTATAAGGTGCAAAGTGACTCTAATATGATGAGAAGTCACTTACATGATTGATTAGTGCCAAAATGTGGCCTAAAATTGACTTGTAGGAAAGGGGTACCAAGAGGTGGTTAAAGGATGTCTAATTGCATTTACGTGATGTTAACATTGTTAATTGTATACATATATGGGGAAAGTGACTCTTATAGGGTGCAAAGGTACTCTAATATGGTGAATAGTGACTTACCATGGTTGATTAGAGTCAAAATGTGGAACAAAATTAACTTGTATGAAAGTGGCATTAATAGGTGGTAAAAGGATGTCAAATTGGATGTATATGATGTTAACATGTCAATTGTTGCATATATGGTGGAAAGTGACTCTTATAGGGTGCAAAGTGACTCTATATGGTGAGAAGTGACTAACATTGTTAATTAGAACCACAATGTGGACCAAAATTGACTTGTATGAATATGGCACTAAGAGGTGGTAAAAGGATTTCTAATTGCATGTCCATGATGTTAACATGTTAATTGTACCAATATATGATGGCAGGTGACTCTTATAAGGTGCAAAGTGACTCTAATATGGTGAAAAGTCACTTACATGATTGATTAGAGCCAAAATGTGGCCCAAATTGACTTGTATGAAAGGGGTACTAAGAGGTGGTTAAAGGATGTCTAATTGCATGTACATGATGTTAACATGTTAATTATATCAATATTTGGTGGCAAGTGACTCTTAAAGGGTGCAAAGTGACTCTAATATGGTGAAAATGACTAACATGGTTAATTAGAACCAAAATGTGGACCAAAATTGACTTGTATGAATATGGCACTAAGAGGTGGTAAAAGGATTCTAATACAATGTACCATGATGTTAACATGTTAATTGTACCAATATATGATGGCAAGTGACTCTTATAAGGTGCAAAGTGACTCTAATATGGTGAGAAGTCACTAACATGATTGATTAGAGCCAAAATGTGGCCCAAAATTAACTTGTAGGAAAGGGGTACCAAGAGGTGGTTAAAGGATGTCTAATTGCATGTACATATGGAACATGTTAATTGTATCAATATATGGTGGCAAGTGAACTCCTATAGGGTGCAAAGTGACTCTTACAGGGTGTAAAGGTACTCTAATATGGTGAACAGTGACTTACATGGTTGATTAGAGCCAAAATGTGGAACGAAATTAACTTGTATGAAAGTGGCATTAATAGGTGGTAAAAGGATGTCAAATTGGATGTATATGATGTTAACATGTCAATTGTTGCATATATGGTGGAAAGTGACTCTTATAGGGTGCAAAGTGACTCTAATATGGTGAGAAGTGACTAACATGGTTAATTAGAACCAAAATGTTGACCAAAATTGACTTGTATGAATATTGCACTAAGAGGTGGTAAAAGGATTTCTAATTGCATGTCCATGATGTTAACATGTTAATTGTACCAATATGATGGCAGTGACTCTTATAAGGTGCAAAGTGACTCTAATATGGTGAGAAGTCACTTACATGATTGAGTAGAGCCAAAATGTGGCCCAAAATTGACTTGTACGAAAGGGGTACCAAGAGGTGGTTAAAGGATGTCTAATTGCATGTACATGATGTTAACATGTTATTATATCAATATTTGGTGGCAAGTGACTCTTAAAGGGTGCAAAGTGACTCTAATATGGTGAGAAGTGACTAACATGGTTAATAGAACCAAAATGTGGACCAAAATTGACTTGTATGAATATGGCACTAAGAGGTGGTAAAAGGATTTCATTGCATGTACATGATGTTAACATGTTAATTGTACCAATATATGATGGCAAGTGACTCTTATAAGGTGCAAAGTGACTCTAATATGGTGAGAAGTCACTTACATGATTGATTAGAGCCAAAATGTGGCCCAAATTGACTTGTAGGAAAGGGGTACCAAGAGGTGGTTAAAGGATGTCTAATTGCATTTACGTGATGTTAACATGTTAATTGTATCAATATATGGGGCAAGTGACTCTTATAGGGTGCAAAGGTACTCTAATATGGTGAACAGTGACTTACATGGTTGATTAGAGTCAAAATGTGGAACAAAATTAACTTGTATGAAAGTGGCATTAATAGGTGGTAAAAGGATGTCAAATTGGATGTATATGATGTTAACATGTCAATTGTTGCATATATGGTGGAAAGTGACTCTTATAGGGTGCAAAGTGACTCTAATATGGTGAGAAGTGACTAACATGTTAATTAGAACCAAAATGTGGACCAAAATTGACTTGTATGAATATGGCACTAAGAGGTGGTAAAAGGATTTCTAATTGCATGTCCATGATGTTAACATGTTAATTGTACCAATATATGATGGCAAGTGACTCTTATAAGGTGCAAAGTGACTCTAATATGGTGAAAGTCACTTACATGATTGATTAGAGCCAAAATGTGGCCCAAAATTGACTTGTATGAAAGGGGTACAAGAGGTGGTTAAAGGATGTCTAATTGCATGTACATGATGTTAACATGTTAATTATATCAATATTTGGTGGCAAGTGACTCTTAAAGGGTGCAAAGTGACTCTAATATGGTGAAAAGTGACTAACATGGTTAATTAGAACCAAAATGTGGACCAAAATTGACTTGTATGAATATGGCACTAAGAGGTGGTAAAAGGATTTCTTAATGTACATGATGTTAACATGTTAATGTACCAATATATGATGGCAAGTGACTCTATAGGTGCAAAGTGACTTAATATGG